>NW_006383008.1:5544875-5546288 GCF_000327345.1 Myotis davidii
CGGGCACATCCCCAGTGGGGAGTGTGCAGGAGGCAGCTGGTCGATGTTTCTCTCTCATCGATGTTTCTGACTCTCGATCTCTCTCCTTTCCTCTCTGTAAAAACTCAAAAAAATATATTAAAAAAAAAAAAAAGAAAAGGTTATAATATAAATGCATTAAAAAAAATAAAAATAAAAAATACCAGGCCCAGATTATTTCACAAGGAAATTCTGACAAACTTTCAAATAACAGAAAACACTAATGCTTATTGAAGTTCTCCGAACTTATAAGAAAGAATCACATGTAGCATCGATAGTTAATCTGATAAAGATATCATAAACATGACATAATTGCAGGTCAGTTTTGTTAGTGAATATCAATGCATAAGTTCTAAATAAAATGTTAAAAATTAGAATGTAATAGCACTTTAAAAATATGCTTCATGGTCAAGTGGAATTTACTCCAAGGATGCAAGAATGTTTCAATATTAGAAAATTCATAAATGTAATTTACAATATTAGTAGATATAAACAGAAAATGATATAATTATTTCCATAGATGCTAAATAGGTCTTTAAGGAAATTCAACATGTATTTCTAAATTATGTATACTTTGGTAACACCATAGAATATCTATTTTTTTCAGTTTAAAAACTATCATATTACTTAATGAATAAAGTTTATTGGCATCCCACTAAAGCCTTTTGAAAAAGCAAATATTCCCACATGTTCATTACTTAACACTAGTGTCCTGGTGCATGGATTTGTGTACATTGAAAGGAAATTAATTAGAAGGTGGCCGGTGGGGTGGGACTGGATGAGAGGGACTGACACTCCCTGGAGCCAACCTCCCACCATCCCTCCCAGGCCAGCTAGCCGCACATGAGGCAGCGTTCTGGCTCAAAGGTTGTCTACGGAGTGAGCAGGGTCCCTCCAGAAGGTGAGGTCCTTTGGCCTGGCCTGAGGGGATCAGGCTGAAACTGACTCTCCAACATCCCCCGAGGGATCCGGATTGTGAGAGGGTGGTTGTCAGGTGATGCACCCCAGAATGGGGCTCCCTCCTATCTGGTTCTGGGGTGCGTCACCCAAGAACCGCAGTTGCCAAGTCACTGCAGCTCAGCAGCTCCTGTATTGAGTGTCTGCCCCCTGGTGGTCAGTGTGCATCATAGCTACAGGTCGGATGGTTGGACAGTTGCTTAGCATTTTATATATATATATATAGACTAGTAGTCTCTATTATTCTATTTCTGTCCCTAACAGGTATATTCATTACAATTTTGTGCATATTCATTTTCCATAACAACTAAAAGATATGATTTCCTACAACAAGCCTATAAGATAAGCTCTTCTAATATCAAACCTTGCAAAGGCTACACATAGACTCTATTTATATAAAATGCTAATAAACAAATCGACCGAACAGTGGAATGACTG
>NW_006383008.1:5546372-5552453 GCF_000327345.1 Myotis davidii
GTGGGCTGGCTGGTTTGCCCTGAAGGGTGTCCTGGATCAGGGTGGGGGTGCCCACAGGGGTGCCTGCCAGCCTGGGTGAGGGGATGATGGCTGTGTGCAGCTGGTCACACACCATTCAGGGTGGGGGTCCCCACTGGGGTGCCTGGCCAGTCTGGGTGAGGGGCTGAGGGCTGTTTTCAGGCTGGTGGGTGACTGAAGCTCCCAACTGCTCCTTTTTTTCTTTTTTCTTTTTTTATTCTGGGCCAGTTTTAGCTCTCAGGCTTAGCTCCAGCTTTTAGGCCTCCGCTACTGAAAGCAGGTTTCTGGCCTTTGTTTACCTTCTGTATTTGAAACAATGTTGCGATCCTGCTGGCTGAAGCCTGGGACTAAAGCAATTTTCTGAGGTTTTGTTTAGCTTCTATATTTGTAACATAGTTGCTTAGAGTTGCAGCTCAGAGGCCGGCAGTGGCAGGCGGGGAACGTTGTAGTCCTCCGTCACTGCAGCAAGCAAGCCTCATGTTCTCCTCCAGCTGCCTGGCTGCCGGCCACCATCTTGGCTGGCAGTTAATTTGCATATCGCTCTGATTAGCCAATGGGAATGGTAGCGGTCTTCCGCTAATTACCATGTTTCTCTTTTATTAGATAGGATTGTTTTAAAGGCAGGTATTGTGTCTGTGATTTATCTTTGATTCACTGAATTTAACAGCAAATCACTGAGTACATAGACTTGACTTAATATATATTTATTAAAATAATAATGTGCATAATAAGTCAATGTGGTTCTGGAAGAAATGTTTTAATGGACCTTCAACAGAAGTTAGCAGCTTGGTTTCGAGAGTCATAGTATATAACTTGTGACTTCATCAGGCTCTCTAATCTTAGACACATTATTTCACAGATTCTGTTTCTCAGATTCCTCAATTTCAGAAAACTTTTATAGTACTTTTTATAGTAACTGCAGAGTACTTATTATATGCTAGGCACTGAGCCAGGTGATACAGATAATAAGATTAAAATGACCCAGTCCTTGTTCTCAAGAATGTTTCTCACTAAAGGAAGAGAAAGACAAGTAAACTGAAAATTGCAATAGATTCATGACAGATGTTTTCTTAGGAATGAGCACCCCGTGTTGTGGTTGCAGAGAGGGTGCAGACTTAACAACCAGAAGAGACAGGAGTACAAATTGAATCTTAATAGATCAGGAGGAATTAGGCAATCTGACAAGAAAGTTACACAAGAAAGTACACTGCATATTCAAAGACTGGAAGGCTTGTTAGTGCCAGTGTGACCTGTTTATCGAGCAGTAAGTAGTTTTGTGAGGCTGGAAGGTGAGGTGCACATGGAGGAAGAGTAGAGGCTGCCCCAGTTCCCAAGTTTTAGACTGGTGTTGGCTTCACACGAAGAAAGAGATAGTAGCTCTCATGTCCCCCAGTTGAATCATAATACGGCATTAGCATGAGTATAAAACCTCACCCACTACCTAACGAGGTTGGCAGGAGACCAGACTAACTTGGGTTTCTAGAAAACATCCAAATTCTGCTTCTTTCCCCTGGCAGGAAGCCAGCCAACCAGTTACCATACTGGGTTGAAGAAAGTTTCTAGGAACCACAGGGTACACCAGATTAAAGGACAGAATAGAGAAAGAGAGAAGAAAAGCAAATCCAAAAATACTTAGAGAATAAAAGGGGAGCTTGGATCAGGAAGTTTCTAAATGATAGGGAAGAGAAACAGTAACTTGTTCCTAGTTCATGGAAATTGTGGCAGGAGAGTAAACCAAGGGTCTGGAGCAACTGCCTAGAACTGGAACCTTTGTTGACAATGGGGATGTTTCAACTACAGTGTTTAATGGATGGGGTATAAAAGGTCTCATAGAACGGATGTAAGCCACTGATTTATCTGGATGATTCAAAGAAGACAGGAGGACAAAGGGAGAAGAGCTAAAGGTATAAATCACCTACGTAGCTATAATCCTCCAAATGCACATCGTCAACAGTTTTACCAATATTTTGCTCCATTTTGGTCAGATAGTGCTGAAAAGACAAATATCTTTGGATGATATGTGGACTCTATGGGAATGACATAATTGCCACAGAAAGTCATATGTATCTTTTGTTAACTCTCATAACAATAAGAGGAAAAAAAATGCAAGTTAGTGAAAGCTAGCATACGGTCCTTCAGTAGCTGACAAAACATTCAAGGAATGTCAAGGCCATGTCAGTGCCAAAGCAGTAATAGCTGGGCCTTGGTACTCAAAATCTTGATGCATTACTTTAAAGCAATGGTTATCCTATTAGGACACATGATCATTTTCCTAAGCACAGCCAGCACAGTATAAACATATGAAATAACAGGATAAAATCCAAACATGGAAACAATCCAAAACACATCAGCATCCCTGAAATAGAGTATAGGGTATTAAAATCCTACTATAAAATTCTACTAAGGGCTGCAACATGCTTTCATTACTGAGCTAATGATATAACCACAGGCCTTTTTACATAGAAATGCAGACAGAGCCCTATTCCATGGAATGTAGAATTCCCAGACATTCTCTTCAATATGTTTTCTTCAAACACAGATTGTGAAACTATTGAAGCACATGTGCTATGTTATTCTTGTGTTTTTTGGATATCATGAAGAAACAGAGTAACTAATTTACATAGTAACATTTTTTTTTTGTGCAACTCACTGAACCATGATTTTACACAGATCACTATATGTCTAACTCAATATCTCAAAACCATGAGGTTAGAGCAAGAAAATTGTGTGTTGGGGGTTCCCTGCCCAAGGTTCAACAGTCAGCAAGTGGTAAAGATTTGATCTAAGACCTTTGACTCCAATTTAGTATTCCTTTGATTTATAAAATGTCAGAGACGTAGAAAACACATACTTGTAGTATAAAAATTAAACCAATATAATAGTCTGTATACTTTGAGCTTTATTTGTGACATTAAAATATAATATAAAGACAATTTGTTTGTAAAACAGACATTAATTTTTTTATTAGAATGACACTTGAGTAGGAACATTATATTAATAAAATGAAGAAATTAAGAATAATGGATTTTCATTACAGATCTAAAGTAATGACTTTATTGTTTCACAATAACCTTAGAAATATCAGGTCTTTTTTATGAGGAAGAATACTGCAACTAAAGAACTGTCCGCTGAGGACACATTTCATGTGCAGATTTCTAAAGTAGTAACTTGAATTTTCTTTCAGATTTCAGGTGTCTCAGAACCAAAAGATAGGGTAACAATCTTCTTACTCTATAGTAAATTTACTTACTGAATAAAGTAAATTTTTGCTTTGAGTTTCATATCATCCTATATAATAAAGAGGGAATATGAAAATTGAGTGTCACTCCACCACAAAGATGGCAGTGCCTACAGCAGAGGCGGGGGTGGAGGGGGGGAGGTCCCATAACACAAGATGGCTGCATCCACAGTGGAGGCCGAAATCCCATAATGAGCCTTAACGAGCAATCAGCAGGGACCTCAGGCCATGCCGCCCGACCCCAGCACCGGGCCATGGGACCTCAGGCAGCTTCCCCTGCCCAGCAGGGCTGGACAGGGGACCTCAAGGTGTGCCCCCCAGATACAGCTTGACAGGGACCTCAGGCTACACCCCCCCCACCCGGCACTGGGCTAGGGGACCTGAGGCTGTGACCCTGACTGATGGGGCTTGACAAGGTTGGGACCGGCCAGGTCTGGATCTAGCTCAATGGGGTTGGGGCCAGCCAGGTATGGGTTTTGCATGATTTCGAGGCACATGTGGATGGGCCGGGACTTGACTTTGGGTCCCGTGGTGAGCCTCAGCCTCTGACAGGAAGAAGATGATTTTTATATACATTTTACTAATTTTCTTTCATCTCTGACACTTCTATTATAGAGAAAGGGAAAATAGCAATATTAAAATACTTCCTCTAATTAATCCCTTTTTAACATGCACAAATTCCGTGCACTGGGCCACTAGTGTGATTATAATACTCCTTTTCTCCTTTTTCACATCTACTTTGTTATCATCTACTAATACAGTGTTCTCCCTTGTTTCTTAATCTTCTCAATAATTCTTGCCATCTTTCTCAATGACTTCAACACCCATGTAGATTAACCATCTAATATCTATGTCTTTTAGTTCCTTGACATCATCTCCATCGAGATCATCTTTTCTGTCACAAGTACACATTGCCTTAGCAAACAACCAACTTTGTCATCATCTGAAATTTAAACCACCATTGAAACCTTGACTAACATAAAGCAACTCCCTCTCCAATAAGTACCTCTAATGTTTTTAACTTTCTAGTACAAATCTTCAGCTTTTATAAATCCCCAATACATGACTCTGCTCAATATCACACTGACATCAGCTTCTTGGCTTCTCTCTCAATTGTTCAGTTTTGATTCCAGAATCCATAACCTCGTCTAAAACCTTTACAACCTCTCTTCTCAGTTTTCACTCTTATGCTTCTTATACTACCAGCACAAAAAAAATCTTCATAAAAACCTATTTTCTACATTTTTCCTACATTTTTTAAACAAAAAATATTATGTTTACTATTTGTCAGACACAAAAGTTTCCTTTTTCTTAAGGCCTGGATCTCATCACTACTTATTTTCTCAGGAACCTTGCTCTGACAATGGGCCTTTGATTGGACCCTGCCTGTCTCTCCAGTTCTACTTCATGTCTCCCTTGATTACAATTTTTCAGCATCACTTTACTTTTTCTCAGCACCTCTAAAAGATTAACTCTTTCCTAACTCAAGGAATTTGGATCTGTTAACTTTAAAAACATTTTTTTAAAATCTTTATTGTTGAAAGTATTATAGATGCCCTCTTTCCCCCATTGACCCCTTCTAACCTGCAACCGCAACTGAGTTTTTAGGATTCGTTCATCGTCAATGCCCTGTGCTCAGAGAGGTCTGCTCTGACTACAGAATGTAGGTTTACCTCAATCCTATGAGCTATCTCAGCACGCTATTTCCTTTATAACACATATCATACTTGAATATATTTATTTGTTGTTAAGTTACTTCATTTTTTACTATGCTTTCCATTCCATTTGTGAGTTCTATAAGGACATGAACTAATACCATGTTATTCATTACTGTTTCTCCTACTCCCTGGACCACTGCTTGCCACCTGGTTTGTAGTAAATGAGCCTTATGCTACATGAGTGAATGAATGAATTCATTGTTGCTAAGTTTTTCTTTTCTTTTTTTTAAATTTTGTTTTATTGCTTAAAGCAGTGGTTCTCAACCTTGGCTGCACATTAGAATCACCTGGGAATTTTTTTTAAATCCTGATTTCTGGGCCTCATCCTCCAGAAATTCTGTTTCTTTGTTACTAATGTTGTGGCCCCACCCCATAACAAAGAAACCGCATTTCCAGAGGATGAGGCCCAGAAATCAGGATTTTAAAAAGATTCCCAGGTGATTCTAATGTGCAGCCAAGGTTGAGGCGCCCCCCCTCAACCCTCCCCAGCCTTCCCGCTGTACTTTGATAGTCTGTTCGATGCTGCTCTGCTCTGTATCTATTTTTGTTCATCAGTTTATAATGGTCTTTATTATCCATAAATGAGTGAGATCATGTGGTATTTTTCTTTCATTGACTGGCTCATTTCACTTAGCATAATGCTCTCCAGTTCCATCCATGCTGTTGCAAATGGTAAGAATTCCTTCTTTTTTATATCAGCATAGTATCCCATTGTGTAGATGTACCACAGTTTTCTAATCCATTCATCTGCTGATGGGTACTTAGGCTGTTGTTGCTAAGTTTTTCACTTCTATAACCAAGATCAGTTTTGTCAGAGGTAACATTAATCATGGTAACAGTTACCCCTCTGTCATATTTAGGAATCCTCAGGAAAATTTTGTGCTTCATAACATTAGGCTCAAACAGGTTATAATTCATGTTCCTAGGAGTAGAATTCATGTTCCTAGATCATTCCACCTGAGACAGAGTAAATTTTACATATATTGAGATTCTAACTATAATCTTTTCACTCTGAATTCTCACACTAGTGGAGCAAAAAGCAAGAGAGGAATTACTTGCTATACCTTGTGGAATAATTTGATCCTGGTTATACTTACAAAATAAGCA
>NW_006383008.1:5552492-5553894 GCF_000327345.1 Myotis davidii
CCTGTGACGAACCCCAGAGCTTCTCTGGGTCCTTGTCCAATGATAGCTGTCAAGGATAATTGCAGCAAGCACACCTTAAAAAACAAACAAATAAAAGTTCATACACAAGGGATGAAATTCTAGGTCACTCACCAGGAAGTAATACAGGACAGACAATGAGCTAGACTATAATAAGGGAGATCTAAAACTGGTTGGCCCAGGAGTGAGATAAAGTAATTATAGCCTACAGACCAACTGTAGCAGCAAGAACTGTAGCTTGTTTCATTTACATTTCTGTCTTCAGTCTAGGTAGGAGATCATAACTATCCACCAGCTACAGGGGATTCTGTGGCTAATTGGACTTGGAACTCTTCTTTTGAGGAAGAAATAAAGACATTTTGTTCTCATAAAGAATGAAGGCTCCATATTGTATTGTAGACATAATGGGGTGACATGAATTGATCTGAATAGGTTAAATAGTTGATTAGATAGGGCATATGTATCTCCTCAAATCCTTTTGGTCTCCTCTATGATCTGTACCTTAAGCTACTTATACTTCAGTCATCTTTGGGGCCCTCGTAACTTCATATAGACTATAAATTGTGCCTGAGGACAATCAGCCTGCACTTGGGATTGAATGACTCTTCCTACCACTTCCAGACTGGAATGCCTAGCCATGTTTTAAGGCACGGTACCTGGCCTCCCTTAAGGTTGCCAAAATTCCAAGGCTACAGGGGATCCTGTAGGAAAAGTGATGGAGTTAACTCCTCATAAGGAAAATTAAACCAATGTGAGACAGTAGATGGAACTCATCAGCAGATATATGATATGACCCCTTCTCTTCCTTATGCTGATAGACTATTTTGAAGCAATCTTTTCAAAACCACCTTCTTGGCAATGTCCCTTGTAGCCTAAAGGATTTACATACCAAGCAGCTGGTAGCTTTTTCTGCAACTCATCATGATAATGTATTATATTGTATTTATTTATCTAAGCCTTGCTTCAGGTCTTTTTTTTCCCCGATGGGAACCTAGGCTTACACTTACTTAATAGATGTTAAGTCCTGCAAAATTCCAAAAGTTCTGTGATTTTAAATAGTTTTATTTATGAATACTTGTACATTTGATTTTAAAAATGCATGATATTTTAATGGAGATTGCATTAAATCTATAGATTGCTTTCGGTAGTATGGACATTTTAATGATGTTGATTCTACCAATCCATTAACATGGTATATTCTTCCATCTGTTTATATCTTCCTTTATCTCTTTTTTCAGCATCCTGTAATTTTCTGAGTACAAATCCTTTACCTCCTTGGTTAAATTTATTCCTAAGTACCTTAATTTTTCTGTTGCAATAATAAATGGTATTGTTTTTTTTAGTTTCTCTTTCTGTGAGTTCATTATTTGTGTATAAAAAGCCA
>NW_006383008.1:5553974-5554508 GCF_000327345.1 Myotis davidii
CTGCAACTGATTTCTGTGTATATATTATGTATCCTGCTACATTACTGAATACATTTATCAGTTCTAGTAGTTTTTTGGTGGAATCTTTAGGGTTTTCTACATACAATAGCCTATCGTCTGCAAATAATTGCAAATTTTAGTTCATTTCCAGTTCAGATGCCTTTTATTTCTTCTTCTTGTCTGATCGCTATTACTAAGACTTCCAGTACTATGTTAAATAAGAGTGGTGAAAGTGGGGCATCCCTGTCTCCCTGTTCTTAGGGGAAATGGTCTTAGTTTTTACCCATTGAGTATGATGTTAGCTATAGGTTTGTCATATAAGGCTTTTATTATGTTGAGACATGATCCCTCTATTTCCACTTTGCTGAGATTTTTTATCATAAATGGAAGCTGGATTTTATAAAAACAAAATTTCTGCATCTATTGTTATGGTACGGTCATGTGATTTTCATCTTTCATTTCGTTTATGTGATATATCACATTTATTGATTTGTGAATATTGTACCAACCTCGCATCCCTGAAATAAATCCTCC
>NW_006383008.1:5554653-5563942 GCF_000327345.1 Myotis davidii
TACTTATGTGATGTATCACGTTTATTGATTTGTGGATATTGTACCATCCTTGCATCCCTGGGATAAATCCCACTTGGTCATGATGTATGATTTTTCTAATGTAATGCTAGATCCAATTTGCTAGGATTTTGTTGAGGATTTTAGCATCTATGTTCGTCAGGAATATTAGCCTGTAATTCTCTTTCTTTGTAGTGTCATTATCTGGTTTGGGGATTAAGATAATTCTGGCTTCATAGAAAGAGCATAGAAATGTACCTTCCTCTTGAATTTTTTGAAATAGTCTGAGAAGGATATGTTTTAGTTCTTTGAATGTTTGGTAAAACTCCCCTATGAAGCCAGTTGGCCCCGGGCTTTTGTTTTCTGGAAGTTTTTTGATAACTGATTCAATTTCTCCCTTAGTTATCAGCCTGTTGAGATTTTTTTGATTCTTCTTGATTAAGTTTTGGAAAGTTATATTTTTCTAGGAGTATGTCCATTTCCTATAGGTTGCTTAGTTTGTTGGAATAGAGTTGTTCATGGTTTTTTTTGTTTGTTTGTTTTTTGTTTTGTTTTGTTTTTACAGTCTCCTGTATTTCTGTAGGGTCTGTTGTTATTTCACCTCTTTCATTTCTGATTTTGTTTATTTGGGTCCTCTCTCTTTGCTTGTTGATGAGCCTGGCTAGAGGTTCATCAATCTTGTTTATCCTTTCAAAAAACCAGCTTTTGCTTTCATTGATCTTTTTTATTGTTTTTTTGGTCTCTATGTCATTTATTTTTGCTCTGATCTTATTTTGCTTACAATAATATTAATATAGTAAGTTATTTTAAAAAGGCTCTTTACGAACTTGGGACAGTTTCATTTTATACTGTATCTGTGGTTTGTGTGTGTTTTTTAACCTCATCTCTCCTCTGAACAAGTAGCAAACTTTATTCTGATACTCAATAGCTATCTTTTACATTTGCTATATAATGGCTTTATCATGATTATTAACAAGATTAATAAATTTGTTATTAAAATAAAATTATCATTATGAAAATATCCATATATTACCATAGAGCTATGTGCATATATATATGTGCATGTATATGTATATATAAATAGCAAAAATATTTCCTCAGCATATTTTATCACTCATGAGGACTTACTAAAATAGACACCAACATACACTAATAATGGACAACTCATAATTTGAATTCTTGAAAAGTTCAGAGTTACTAAGGAAGACAGATACACAACATAACAGGAATTGATAAAACTTATAGTAGAGGAATGTGCCATGGGCTAAGCGAACAGAAAAGAAGGTCCAATTAACACTGCCTAGCAAGATTGTCAAGAAAAAAGGTAATGTTTGGAATATGTCCTAGATGTTTAGGAAGAAGCCTCTAGAAGGAAAAAAAGAAAAGACCATTCTCTGCAGAAAAACAAAATTTACATAACAAATACTTACTGAAACATACAATGTTTCAATCATTGATTTATGCTTTGGAAATAGCGTGTTAAACAAACCATGCAAAATCTAAAATTTTCATTCCAGTGAGGGACAGATACTGAACAAACACAGGAAAAAAATGAGTTATAAGTTTAAAAAGGACATGATCAAAAGCTACCGGAGGACTACTTTAGTGTGGGTGGTCAGAGATACCTCTATTGAAGAAGTATCATCTATGACAAGCAGCACTGAGCCATCACATCAGGGGAAGGAATGAGGGGGAAATTTTCATAGCTAGACCATAATATGTGTGTTATAGGAGAAATTACAGCAGATCAGTTAGATGGATAGTTAGGGACTTTTATGATGAACTTAATTCTAAAGGATATTGAACATTTTATGGATATAACAAGGGAAGGGACCAGAGATTCATTAGTTGCAGTCTAAAGTCTGCAATCAGGTGAGAAGAACCTAGAAGCAGAGAGACAATGAAGAAGAGGATGCAATTGCCCATCCAATTGAAAGAAGCTTAACACCTGAGACCAGACAGTGGCAGGGGTTACATTAACATGGAAAGACATTTCTTAAGAGAGATGAAGATGATAGGAATGTTAAGACTTATCAAGGGAAAATTGAAAGATTTAAAGGTAAAAATGTTGAAGGGATTATTGATGACAACTAGGTTGATAGTAGTTTGGTTATTTCCTGTGAGTGATGATGCAGTTCACCAAGAAAAGGAGTTCAAGTTCAAAAATAGTATTTGTGTGTTTTCACTGAAGGGTGGGTAAGTAAAGAACAGAAAGGTACCTTAGTTTGAGGCATGTAGATGTTGCTGTGCTCGCAAAATACCCTAGGCAGCATCTAATTAGAAATACAAATCTGAATTTTAATAGACAAAGTAGAAGATTCAAACTCAATTATAATGGGGAGAAAAACACATACAAAAAATATTCGTAATTGTTAGGATTTATGTGAATAAACTCAACACTTAATCAGCAATCTCAAAATCTTCCAAACATAAATCAGAAATTTCTGTTGTACATAGTGCCATCATTCTAAGGTGAGAATGCTCTGAAGAAATCACCCGCATCTAAATCTGCAAGGAAATCTCAGTCCATGATATAGAAAATTCTCCAGTCAGCTGACGTTCTTTTGAATTTAGGAATAATAGATCTAGTAAATAGGTTTTCAACTTGGAAATTCTCAACCTGCTTCAAAGTGAATGTCATGGGTCCTTAGATTCCAAATTCAAATCCTAATTTGTTTTCTGTATTGTACCGTACATGTTTGGGTATCAGCAAACAGTAGATTTACTTTTCTGTGTCACAAATACAGAAGATATAATGGAATATTTATTTTTGAGACAGAAGGAGAAAAAGTAAGTTCCTTTACTATAGAGAAAAATTGTGCACTATGTAGTTCACTATACAGGGAGCGACTTCCATTTTCTGATCATCAAAAATAAAAAAGTTGTAAAATATATCATTGAATGTAAAAAAAAAAATCACTGCATGACATAATAGAAAAATCACTTAGCTTGGGGTCAGAATATCACATCCAAGTTCCAGCACTACCATTTATTAACTGTGAGAATTTAGGCAAGAAATGTTATCTTTCCAGCGGTTCTCAACCTGTGGGTTGTGAACAATGAAAAAACATCCTGCATATCAGATATTTACATTACGATTCTTAAAAGTAGCAAAATTACAGTTATGAAGTAGCAACGAAAACAATTTTATGGTTGGGGGTCACCACAACATTAGGAACTGTATTAAATGGTCGCAGCATTAGGAAGGTTGAGAACCACTAACTCTACTCTTTATCTTAAAAAATAAGAATAGTAGATAATTTGTGAGTTTGTCATGGTAATTAAATGAAAATCCATATAAAAAACAATGCATAAACCACATAGCTTTTATACCATGTAAATTTCAGTGAAGAATAGATATTTTAACAGAGAGAGTATCAATTAAGCAGATGAATCAGAGAAAAACCTGACTGAAATTAAGACCTAAGTATGACTTGATAGCCATGGAGGATTAGGTCTGTGGCTAAGTGAAATTTTAGTTCTACCCAAAACTGTATGTAATTCAATAGCCCTAGAAATAGCAGAAAACTAAAGGTAGTTATTTCTTATAGTCTTTCCATTTAGAAGGGGTGCTGAGTAAAGAGGACTGTGAAGGAAAAGAGGATTAAGAAGTCAATCATTACCCTAATTATAATGGAGTTAGGTCAACTCAATTCAAATGTCTTAAGTATCCATTAGTTAAATGACAAACATAAACTGTGACTCCTTGCTTAAGGGTAAGGTGAAACTCTAAAAGTAGTGGCTTGAAATCCAGAATACAAGCCACTTTCTGAAACCCCAGACATGCTGAGGCTCATAAACTACTATTGACTGATAAGGAAAACCAGGTAATTGAATACAGAAGGAATGCTTCTCATATTCTATATATTCTAATATATATTCTATATATTCTAATATTTGAGTGCAAATACTAGATTGTGTAATGTCTTGAAAATAATCTATAATAATAAAAGGGTAATATGCTAATTAGACCGGATGTCATTCTGGACGTCCTTCCAGATGAAAGCCAGGGACAGAGGAAATCCTGGATCTCGGGTGCCTCCTGGCAGCTGGAGGGAAGCTAGCCCTGGTCCCAGGTGCCAAAGGGAAGCCGGTGCCAGCAGCCAGAAGAAGGAAGTCCTACTCTTGCACAAATTTCATGGATCAGGCCTCTAGTGTATATTAATATTATGTTGTTTTAAAATACATTTACCACTAACTTGATGCAATGTTAAAGTTATTTTAAAGAATTAAAAATATCTGTTCTTGGTGAAAGAACAGCACTGATTACAAAATTAAAAACTGAAAAGGAAATTGTAAACCTTTTAATCTAAGTCAGAAGTTTTCAAATCTAGCTGCCCATTAGAGTAGCCTGGGGAGCTTTGTGAAGCTACCACTTCATGAGCTTCATCCCTGAAGCTTCTGATTTAATATGTGTGGGCAAGACCTGGCCAACAGCCATTTTAAAAGCTCCACAGCTAATTCTAATATGAAACTGACGGTAAACATCTCTGATCTCGACGTAAGATGTATGGACTTTCCATAGATCCCAGAGCTTGAACACATTTAGACCCTTTAAGCATTCCACCAGAAGTCACTGAATAGACAGAGTGAATTGTGATAAATAGTATTTTCATCTAAAGAGAGATAAATTCATGCCATGTCCTAATGGCTCTGTATTTCTTCTCTAGTTTCTCTACATACTGCCTAAAACAGGAAGATGTAATACCCTCCCCTATTCTGTTGACCTGAGCAAATATCACCATGAAACAATAGCTCTACAGTAGCTTGGTCAAAACCATCAAAATCATTGCCTCAATAAAAAATCAGCTCTGGAAGTTAGCTCATTATTTTCATTTAGAAGTAGAGTGTGAAGAATATTTACCCTAGGAGACCAATGAGAATGCAACCTTCCTTAAAGGTATTAGGTTTTTCAGGAGTCAAGTTAAAGTTTTTATGGCAGTAGTGAACAATTGATTGCTATCTTCCTTATATTTTTTCTAGAACTCTTGGTCCTTCTATTAATGCTTTTCAAAACACAGCACACAATTAACAGTATGTTATATAAATACTGTGCTGTTGGTTTTGTCTTTAGGCTGTTTTACATCATCCATTCATGCGGACAATCTACAGCCTGCCAAGGTGAATATAAGTCTAGTTCTTCATCCTTTGCAACACATGTGCACACCTATTACCTAAAAACACTGTACTTTAAGCAAGGCCAACTCCGTATGATGTGCTAAACTGCAATATAACTCCTGCCAAGAGCAGAGCTAACATACTGATTTTTACAGCATTACTTAAATTCTAATTTACTAACCACTTACTAATTTAGATTATAAGGTCTACCTTTATAACAAAATAGTTTATGAAAAAGATAAATAACTGATCTGGTCCTTAGAAGGTTTTAAATTATGCCATCATGTCATAATGTTTGCTTATAAGTTAATAAAATATAAGCATATATATTATTTTAAATGAAACATATAGCATACTCAATAATAAATGGCATATGCAATATTTAAGGCCAAGTTATTACTAAATTTCATAATATTAAAACCAGCACTATCCCACACAACTTTGTGCAATGATGGGAATAATTAAGATGTTATTTTCTGTATGAACCAATATAGTAGCCCCTTGACATGTAGCTATGTGCTACCATACTGAACCTGGGAAGTTATGTTAAACCACCACTTCATGAGCTCCCCATAAAGCTAACATTTGATATGTGGCTAATACAACTGAGAAATTTAATTTTTAGATTTATTTAATTTTAATTTACTTTATTTTAAATAGCTACATCTGGACAGCTAAGATTTAGACAAATGTTGAGTTTTTCATAGTAAATATTATGAATACTGTTATTGCTTAAATCAGCGGTTCTCAACCTGTGGGTTGTGACCCCTTTGGCGGTGGAACGACCTTTTCACAGGGGTCGCCTACGATCATCCTGCATATCAGATATTTACATTATGATTCATAACAGTAGCAACATTACAGTTATGAAGTAGCAATGAAAATAATATTATGGTTGGCTCACAACATGAGGAACTATATTTAAAGGGCCAGAAGGTTGAGAACCACTGGCTTAACTTATGCATCTAATACACAGCTGAATATGTCAACAACTATAAAATGACAATATATACTATTAGGATTTTTAACCAAATGTATATTAAAATGTAGATTATGTAATGATATGAAAGCTTGACAACTATATGTGTTGTATATACTATTTTATTTAAAATCTGGTATCTGAAATTCTTGAATTTTGTGGTTTAAAAGTGTAGATTCTTTTTATAATTTTCAGGGGGTTTCTTCTAAACTATGACTTATGAAGGAAAAAGTCAGCATGATAATTCCAGTGGATTTCCTCAAATAATCAATTAAGGGATTTGTAAATAATCTTTATTCCTAATTTGTATAAATCATAACTATATTTTCTTATTTTAATATCTTGTTTTTCTTTTAAATACTAAAGACTTCCTAAGTGCTATAAAACAATTTTGATGAAATATACATGTTGATACAGTAAAGAAAATAATAAAAGGGATGTTCAGAATTTGTATCATTTTTACCTTTGTAGTTAACTTATATTTCAAGAATAGTCCTTAACAAATGGTTCACTATTGATATTAATTATTTCATTTAGAACTAACAATAAAAATGATTCAAAACTACTATGCAATGTCCAAAATCATCACTCTGGTTAGAAATATTTGGATGAGCCTTAAACTGATTGATTGAGAGATAAATTATGCATCTACTATTTGGTATTGACTCAGAGACACCTCATATGGTACCAATTCAAAATCAGCTTTTTAAATCATCCTTGTCTTTGTTTCTTGTTAAAAATAGAAGTCTCTAAAGCAGAATTTTTAACGAGTCAATTCCTGGGAGCATCTTTAAAGACCTCTAGATATTCTCTATCCACTGATTAGGAAATGCTTAGACCTCCTGGTGATGATCCACTTGATTTCTTTCCCAAGTCCCTTTAGACATGCTCTGCACAAAAGCTTCATCACCAGATGCTGCAGAGAAATGTACTGAGTCCTAGAGGTCTTCCTTCTTATGGAGACATGCACAGCTCAGGAAGACACATTCATGGCAGCTTTCCAGAAAATGAAAAGTACATTTTGGATCAAATCACATTTCCTAACATTTTTGTGTTATTTTCATTGACTTTGTAGTTGAAAGAGACCTGAGGTTTCATTTATTTTAACAGGTGAATTACTCATGGAACAATTCCAAGATTTATCACACTCTTGAAACAAGTGTAAGAAATAAACAAAACAAAAATCACCATTGCAAATTGCACTGATGCTATATATAAAACCATTCATATACTTCGTGAGACATGGAATATTTAACAAGGAAACTCTGAAGTGATGGTTATTGGGAAGATGACAGAACACTCAGATATGGAGAGATTAAGTATCTTGAAAACAGTTGCACAATAGTTGGAATGGTCAGGATTCAAAACTGGATAGTGTGGGTTTAGAGTCTGTATAATTGAACTCACTATAATACTTTATAATACAAAAGCTGATTCTTGAGAATGAATTATTAAATATGCAAAACGCATGGCCCTGATTAATGGGGAATAAAGGAAAGAAAAAATATACAGTACATGATTGAGAATGAAAAGAGAAAATTACAGATATGACTGAGACAAAGAATTATAAAAGACTGTTTTCTGAACTTTGGAGTCAACAATTTGAAAAATGAAGAAAATAATTTATTTAATATCAAAAGACCAAAATTAATCCAAGAAGATGTAGACTAATTAAAAAAGCCAATTACTCTAGAAGTTGACAAAGTAATTAAGATCTACTATTCAAAAAGATAATTGGGCCAGAGAGTTTCAGAATTGAGTACTAGCTTTTAAAAAACAGATATTTTAAATATAAAATGTTCAGATTATTTTTAAATGAGAAATATTATTTAAACTATTGTCAATCAGATAATACAGAAAACATTCTAGTACATTGTTGAAGCCATCCCTACCATAAAATGTGATTACAAATACAGACAACAAATAATAAACTGGATGTTCCATGGGGCTGGAATGATGCCTCTTATAATGAACATCAAAAGTCAATTTGCAAGATGAACGAAAACCTATTTATGAAAATAAAATCTTGAACATGTGGTTGAATTAGTACCAACCATTAAAGAGATAGTTAATTTGCTTTAAAGAGAACTTTCACAGAAAAATATTTCAAAATATTTTTCTTTTATTTCTTCTTTTATATTGAATGTAGATAATTATATCTATTATTACATCTATTTTAAAAATATATGTTTGTAGGCAGGCCATGTTATCTATCTTTAAGAATAATAAAGGGTTTATTAAAGTATTTTTATAAAAAATAGATATTATATCTAACATCCTATCTAATAATAGACAAATAGGGTAATTGACTGTACCTTCGCTATGCCTCCCATTGTCTAATCAGCATGATATGCTAATTTACCGCCAACAAAGATGGCAGTTAATTTGCATACGGCACAAAGCAGCGGAGCAAAGACTGAAGGTGGCTCCAGCCTGAGCAGCAAGGGCTTTGAAGGCGGATCTGGCCGGAGCGAAGGCCTGGGTCCCGGGTGCTGGAGGAAACCAGTGCCAGCAGCCAGGGGAAGGGAAGGCCTATTGCATGAATCTTTTCATGCAACAGGCCTCTAGTCCTATATAATAAAGAGCTAATATACAAACGGTTGTCACACCCTCACACCTTCATGCTGTAACAGCTCAGATACTCAACACTGAGGGGAGAGGAATGGGGACCAGCCAGGCACAAATGAGCTCGAGAGAGAGGAACGGGGACCAGGCTGTGGCCCAAAAGAGGGACAAGCTGCTCACCCCATGGTCCCAGGCTCCAGCGGCTGTGCCTGTGCCTGCAGTCCAGGAGAAGGACAAATCGCCTGCCCCATGGTCCTGGTGCCTGCCCCTGCAGCCTGGGCGAAGCCGCCCACCCACAGTATCCTGCGGCTGCAGCCAAGGTGGGCAAAGCCGGCCTGGGTCCTGAATGCCTGCAGCTGGCCAGAGGGAGGGAAGCCCAGGTCCCAGGTGCCTTCGACCAGCCAGAAGAGGAAATATTGGGTCCCGGGTGCAGGGCGAGGCAGAGGCAGTTAGGGGCACTCAGGCAGGCAGGCAGAGGTGGTTAGGGGAGATCAGGCAGGCAGGCAAGTGGTTAGGGGCCAGCAGTCCCAGATTGTGAGAGGGATGTTCGACTGCCTAAACTAGAAGTCAGACATCCCCCGAGGGGTCCTGGATTGGAGAGGGTGAAGGCCAGGCTGAGGGACCCGCCCC
>NW_006383008.1:5564150-5568594 GCF_000327345.1 Myotis davidii
AGAAAAAAAAATCCAAATACAATGTAAATGGAAAATAGAAAATAAAGTTAATATCTCTATATTTGGTGTGTGTATTTGTGTGCATGCGCTTAAGAAAAACTTTCCCCATAAAAATTACAGACATTCAAAGGAGCAAAGAAGCAGGTCTTGCTGTGCAGGCACTTAATTAATTTTTTCCTCTAATGCTACATGGAATACATTTTTCTTTCCTGTTTCTTGGTAATATGTTGATTTATATTGACAGTGGCTTCCTGTTCCATTTTGTCTTTCATTTCAACTATTAACACTTGTCATAAAAACTGAATGAACAGATTTTCTAGATCTATTCTACATCTAATTCTCGTCTTTCAGGGAAATAAAATTCAATGCATTTTTCCTCTAATACCTAAGAAAAACTCAGTTATGTATAATTTTATTTAAATTTTAGTATGGCTACTATTTACTGAAAACCACATAAAATCCAGGAAGAATCTTTGAATGTAACTTAATTATCAGCAGTAATTACACATGGGAAAAAACCTTCCAGTTTATTTTGAGAGGTAGCTCAGTACTGCACATGCTGATTACACACATTGTCTTTGCTAACATGAACAATCTACCTCCCCATTTTACATCATTTTACCTTCAATTTAGAGTTACCAAGGTATTTTCTGTTTCTAAACTGTCTCCATTTAAATACTACTTTTGGAACATATACTTTCAACAAATAAAAATTTGTAACTTTACATAAATTACTAGCATAAAATTATGGGATCTTAAGAATGCTTTTCAAATAGATCTAAGGACTATATATTATCACTGTACTAGAGGCCTGGTGCACAAATTCGTGCACAAGTGGGGTCCCTTGGCCTGGCCTGTGGAGTCAGATCAATACCGGCTCTCCAACATGCCCCGAGGGGTCCCAGATGGCTGGACCCCAGCAGCAAGCTAACCTACCAGTTGGAGCATCTGTCCCTGGTGATCAGTGCATGTCATAGCAAGTGGTTGAGCAGTCTTAGCATATCATTAGCATATTACTCTTTGATTGGTTGAACGGATGACTGGAAGACCAGACACTTAGCATATTAGGTTTTTATTATATAGAATTCCTCCTGTCTCATTCCTCTGAACCCCGATATGGGGATGATATAATGTAACTTAATGGTTACTATTGTAACTTGTATACAAAAAATGCACAGGCAATATTATCCCTAATATTTGAGTACTTTATATTTATATTTCATGAATTATTTTGCAAAGAATAATAAAAACAAAATGCTAAAGAAACTTTAGAACTGGGGATATATGTGTCTGTAAATTCTTCTCATAGATAAAACCCTTAAGATTTAACAAATAACCTCCAGTGAATAGTCAACTCCCAATGAACTGTTTTTCCTTATTTGGGGAAGGTGAAAAAAAGTATGCTCTTGTTGGTACACATACATATGGCTTTTAGGCTAGTCACAACTGGTTCATAGATATAAGATGCAAGTACTTTTGTTAGTATTACATACATGCTTTTTGAAAGCTCCTATGTTAAATTTGCCGTAACTCTAGTGCAATTTTCACACTGGTTTAAATTCTCAAGTTGGCAGTTTGTAGGCATTAGAGTAATTATAATAGCTCTTTGATACCAATAAAAAGGAAATTCATTACTACATTGAGAAAATTTTAACAAACACACAAAACAAGAGGCATGTAAAGATTTAAGTAGAGATTTATGTGGCACTTCTTTAATTTGGGGAAATTTTTCCCACTGTTCATGTAAACATACTATTTTAAGATATACATATTCAAAAACATGAATCTAAGTACATGCTACACCCAGATAAAATTAATAAAAGCATGAACTTCAGACCATTCTTTTCCCAAATTAGGAGATCTGGGAGAAACTGTGGTTAAGCAGTTAAGTAATTAAGTAATAGGTCAAGTTTCTGGGATAAGTGTTCTTATAATGATTCCCATTGAGTTTGCTCTAAATTCTGGCACATGTAATTTGAAAATTACTCTCCCAGTCACATAGTAATCTCAGGCACACAGTCAAAATATCTGTTTCAAAAACAATGTAGACTTTGCCTTTCTCACTCTCTCTTCACAGGGTAATTTCCTCCTCATATTTTGTTTCAGTCACATTGGGAAGAACAGAAAATACAATAGGAAAATAAAATTTTCTTTTTTAAAATAAAAAAGGTTATTTTCACACACCAAATCTGAGATGGAGATGTGCATCTGAGATTTTTATGTGGGAGTAGTACTCTTGGTTACAAACCTTGTGAGGGGTGAGGGGTGAGCCACAGAACAAGGTGGACTGAGATGGAGCCTCAAAGGGAGACTCAGCAAATTCTGTGCCTTGCTCTGGAGCTGTGATGACTCTGAGGTGAAGCCCTAAATTGAGTCAATGAGATCCTGAATTGCGTCCCTCACTGGGTCCTGTCATTGAATGAAGCATCCCTCACTGCCCCTCCCCATGAGAAGGTACAAGCTTGTGTGAAGCAGCTCTGTGTGGTCAAGGGAGAAAGGCATATACACGTATGTGTCTGTATATATGTGTGTATAATGAAATAGCATAATATATCACAGATAATTATAAGAATAAAAATAATACCTGTGATGTCAAAAGAAGCAGACAATGAGTTTTAATTCAGTGTAACACACCTAGAATATGTTAATATCTACTGCAATCAGAACAAACTATTTTAGAAAAAAATTAATTTGTCATATCATAAATCATATGCAAATTATTAAGTAATGATAAACTATTACACATAAATTTAGATTAAAATGAAAAGAGATAAATCAAGGAATTTAGAGCCACATCTTATTTCTCCTTAGGAAGAGTTGTTTAGAGAGTGTGGGCAATTTAAAACATAAACATTATATGGCCCCGAGTTTCATAAACATCATGCTGGAATGCACTTAGATCTCTTCCTGGAGTCCCTTCTCTATTATCAGACCAGAAACACCTGACTTTAACCTCCTTTTCATCTTTCTTTGCCCATTCTAACTGTTGGATTTTGGTAGTTTCCAGACTACTGAATGCCAGTTTTTGATTTGCTAACTATCAGGAAGCTGGTGTCAGAAAAGGAGCAAAAAAGAAAATGTAATTTCCTTAAGAAGAAAATGATAACATAAATGGAGCCTGCCCTTTCTGACAAGGAAAGAATAATTTTCTTACTTTTTGAAAACACAAAGCCTATTATTGTTAGTATGGGTTGTCATATAACCTTTGGAATGAGGTGTAATATAAATGCATTTCAATAATAAATGACTATTGTTACTATGGTTACAATATGTTTCTCTGATGAGAAATGATGTCCTAAATCAATTCTAATGAAATAGCTCAAGGCTTTATGACACCACAAGCTACAGAATTCATTAAGACTCCTTCCTCTCCTCCTTCTTCCTTACCTTGAGCACTGTAGGCATCTGTTGCTAAATTCTGTGGACTATTAATCAGCAATATAGCTTATTACTACTCCTTTGTTTTCATCATCACTGCTACCTATTTAGTTGAATTTTTGTCATTTCTTACATGGCCTTTGTAGTGGTCTTCTAATGGACTCTGTCTCTCATTTCCTCCACCAAAGTAGCCCTCATATACCTTAGAAATCAGACACCAGAAGCATTTTACTCTTTTTTTTTTTTCAAAATTCCATACATAGCATTTATAAAATGAAGTATAAAATTATTTAGCATAGAATTCAAAGCATTTCCTCTGCTCTGTGAATCCAGTTGATATCATGTTCTTCATTCTCCTATGTTCATTCTTGTCACACACTATCCTGATCATACCAGGGAAATCAGTGTATCTATGACATTTTGTATGTGACCCCAAAGCTGAGTATGCCTTTCCTTATCTATATGTCTTTGATCCTATTCAAGGTTCAATTTAATACCTAATTTCCATTAGTTCTCACTTATGGTGAAGAGAATTTCACTATTGACTGCCCATAATTTGTTTACTTTTCACTTGATATGAATTTCTGCATTATGTCTGGTAATATAGACTAGAGGCTCAGTGCACAAAAATTTGTGCAATGGCGGGGGCGGGGGGTGTCCCTCAGCCCCACTTGTGCCCTCTCACAGTCTGGGACCCCTCGGGAGATAATGACCTGCTGGCTTAGGACCGCCCCCGGGTGGCAGAGGGCAGGCCCAATCCCTAGGTGCAGCCCCTGGTCAGGCTCAGAGCAGGGCCGATTGGGGAGTTGGGGGGCCGCACCCTGTCATGCACAGAGCAGGGCGATTGGGAGGTTGTGATGCCACCCTCGGTCACACTCAGGATGGGGCGGATTAGGGGGTTGGGGCACTGCCCTCTGTCACACTCAAAGCAGGGCCCATCAGGGGGGTTGGGGCTCTGTACCCTGTCACTCACAGAGCAGGGTCGATCAGGGGTTTGGGGAGCTCCCCTCTATCACCCACAGAGCAGGGCCGATCACGGGGTTGGGGTGCTGCCACTCTCACACTA
>NW_006383008.1:5568713-5574131 GCF_000327345.1 Myotis davidii
TACTATATAGGATAGAAGCCTGGTGCATGGGTGGGGGCCGGCTGGTTTGCCCTGACGGGTGTCCTGTATCAGGGTGGGGGTCCCGCTTGGGTGCCTGGCCAGCCTGGGTGAGGAGATGATGGTTGTTTTCATCTGGTCACAGCCCCTTCAGGGTGGGGGTCCCAACTGGGGTCCTGGCCACTCTGGGTGAGGGGCTGAGAGCTTTTATCAGGCTGGTGGGTGACTGAAGCTCCCAACCTCTCCTTTTTTTATGTTTTTTTTTATTTTGGGATTTATTTACCTTCTATGGCTGTCACTGGAACTGAGAGCCAGCTTTAACTCTGAGGCTCAGCTCTAGCTCTGTGACCTCGGCTGCTGAAAGCAGGAATCTGGGTTTGTTTGGGTTCTATAATTGAAACACTGCTGCAACTCCAGCTCGGCTGGCTGCCTGAAAGCATGGGGTTTGTTTAACTTCTATAATTGTAACATTGTTTCTTAGAGTGCAAGCTCAGAGCCCAGCAGCGGCAGGGGGGGAACCTTGGCTTCCTCCTTCACTGGAGCAAGCAAGCCTCCTATTCGCTTCAGCTGCCTGGCTGCTGGCCCCCATCTTGGTTGGCAGTTAATTTGCATACCACCCTGATTAGCCAATAGGAAGCATGTCGGAGGTATGGTTAATTACCATGTTTGTCTATTATTAATAGGATTATATCTGCTTTAGAATAATTATTGTTTGTTCTAGTATTTTTGTTCTTCTTTCTCTTAGAATCTAGTATTTTATCTTATATGTAAGATGCAATATATCAAAGTGGTAAAGTACCTAGGCTGTGGAATCATATCAACCTGGGTTCAAATCCTGAATCTCATATTTAGTATCATCTTGAACAAATTATTTAACTTCTTTAATTATAAGTGTGATCCTAGTGAAATGGTATAGTGCCTATATTAGAGAATTCTTCTGAGGGTTTATTCAATAAATATTTAATAAGACACTTCTTTAGTCCAAGCATTGACTAGAGTATATACAGTGAAGATAAAAACTAGCTATGCCTACCTCCAAAAATTATTATAAAGATTTAGCGATATGATGTATATGATAGGTACTTTATACTTACACTAGAGGTCTGGTGCACTGGGGCGGGGGTGGGGGTGTGCTGTCCCTCAGCCCAGCCTCAACTTCTCTCCCCTATGCTGGCTCCATTGCCCCCAACTGCCCTCCCCAGCTGGCCTGGTTGCCCCCAACTGCCCTCCCCTGCTGGCCTGGTTGCCCCCAACTACCCTCCCCTGCTGGTCATCTTGTGGCTGTGGGCGCAGCAATCTTTGAGGGTGGGGCAGTCAATTAGCATATTCCCTCCTTATTGGCTGTGGGCACCACCATCTTTGCGATGGCCTGAGGGTCAATTAGCATAATCCCTCTTTATTAGATAGGATTGTATATGCTAAAAATGATTAGTAAGTAACTATGTAAGCATTTATTAAAAAACTGCTAAATACAGGACCTGTGATTTCTCTAGAGAGAAAAGCATGGCTCTTAAGCTCCAGAGCTTAAAGCATAACAGGAGAGCAAACTAATAAGCAAGCAACATGGTGCAGAGAGATGGGAATTCATGTACTGAGTATTATGAGAACACAGGGTTGGGGTGTAATCCAGTACCAGTGGAGGGGAGGATGTTAAAGGAAGACACTTTTGTCAGCTCTTTGTGGTCTGGTAGGGTTTTTCCAGATGATAAGATGAGAGTACATTCTAGGCAGAAGAGGAGCCTGTGCAGAGGTAGAGGCATGAGAGACCAGAGGGAAAATATAAAGACCTACACGTAATTGGCTGAAACTAGAAAATATGGCCAACAGCGGGAAAGCCCATTGGAGCCAAGTCATAATGAACTCTGAATGTCATGCTGAGAAGTTTGCACATGATCTTGAAATTAATAAGGAAGATTTTAGTTGGGTTAGTAATATGAATGGATTTGCGCTATGGAAGGATCATTCACTCTAATTGTGGGGTGGAGAATGAACTGAGGAGAAAAGCTAAAGGCACAAAGAGAAATTGAGAGATGTTACAGTAATTCAGGCAAGATGACTATACCTGAAAGGCTTCCAATAAATGTTTGTTGTATAAATCAGCAATTTTAATAATTTACACCCTTCAAATCCAAAAGCAGAATCTGTTATTATTTTATTACTATTTAGAATTAGCCCACACTACAGTTGTCTATTTGTAAACATTTAAGATGTATCCACTTAGGGCCAGCCCTTACTCAAATATTGCATGGTAATGGGAATAGGTAGAAATATAAAATATAGTCCTAGCCTTCCAGGAACCTATTATTTAGACACCAATCTAACACAAAGATACAATAAATAAATATTAAATAATAAATGGATAAATATACACATAATAAATAAATATGATAGATTTTAAAATACCAAGTGGACTTCGAAATACCTGGTGAGTGATAAAGAGTTTGCCATGGACTGGGCTGGTCAGGGAGCTTCATGTGGCCTGATCATGAGGAAATTTGGCTAAGTAAATTTAACTAAAAAAACTTAAAATGCAAACATTAGCATATTGCTTCTTTTTTTCTTAGACCCCGCCCTCTAGCATATTGCTTCTTAATGATTAAAACTGAGAGGACTTAGTCGGATAGACCATGTAATATTTTAAGATGAGACTATATTAAGTAACTGCTGCTACCTTTGGCATTTTTAAAGCAGATACTGTCATAAGCATAGTTGGGTATTTCCTAATCAATCATCTTAGTCACTTCAAAATACCAATTAGCCTTTGCAAACATTAATAATACAGGCAATAAAAAACAAACAGCAGTATGATCAAAAACAGCTGCTATTCTCTTGTCACACCAAAAGATGTGAGCAATGTTTCTACACAAGGGCCCCGCAGGGGAATTGTGATGAAGTTTCTGCTGCAGACCCACGCCATATATTTTCTACCTAAAGCTGCTTAAAGGCATTTTTAGGCAGTAAGGACCGTAATGGCGTTGCTGATGTCCCCTGTGTGGAGCGTCCTGAGATAACAGGCAGGTCACCTTGTGCAAGCCTGCCATCACACTTGGGGATAATCCCCCCAAAGCTCAGGATAAGCTCCCCGGGACCCTTCAGTGCTCTGCTCTTAGGATCTTCAAGAGTTTTAGGAACCAGGCTGCACAGACACTTAATCGAAATGCACTGCAGTGTTTCACACAAATGGGATCATTGCCATCAACAAAGACAAAAATACGATTTTCCCGAGTCCACCTGGAATGGCCACTTATGCCCTCCACACTGCCTGCTCAGAGGTTTTGATTTCCATCTGCTTGATTTTCTCTCACTAATCTTGCTCCTGGGCCAGTAGGAACAGAGCATTGAGAGAAGGTATGTCTGATTCTTTAGCAGTACATTCAACTGATAATGTTGAGAAAAATCCATTATACATGAACATCTTCTGAAATATTTTTCTTTATATTCATCTGCCATAGAAATGCATATTGCTTATTTTGAGCCATTCATATAAGTTCAAAGACTAAATTCTCAAATGACTATAACTCTCTGATCCTGAAGTATCTCAGGTACCTGTATATAATTTCTTGTGTGTTTGGATGGGTGAGGAATTTAGGCACATACTTGTAGTCTTAGAAAAGGCAACATTTCAGATGCATCTACCTGGACTTACAGCAAACTTAAGCCAAAGCAGCTGATATGCTGGCTTGGGGAAAATGAACTTTCTCGAGCCAGCACAGTGGTGTCCAGAGTGAGATCACTAAATTATAAATTCATACAATTTTGGAAATTTCTCTACAAGGATGGACAGGAAAGGGTTGAGCAGCTACTCTTGAGAAGGATGTGCCTGCTCCTGGATACAAGCCCAGGAGAATGATCCAGAGTAGGTCCTGTTTCACAGCCACGGCAGCCTTCCAGCCTCCCTCCCTTTCCCAGCTGCCAACAGGCCCCCCACTCTTCCATGCGCATAGCAGTTCTTTCAGAGATTGGATAATTACACCCCAAACTTAATTTCATTTCTTACTGGCTCACAGCCAGACCGCATGTCCCAGTTTCACAGGGACTTTGGCATGGACATGAGCCTGAGTTCTAGGTAATGAGATAGGAACACAAATATCGTCAATGTCTGGCCTTTACAAAGCTCCCATCTATGACTGACCTTGAGAGCCAAGTGCTGAAAATGACAGAGACACAAGATAGACGAAGCCTGGGTCCCTGAGTGTCTGGGTTTTAGTCTTTGTTGGGGTAATTCTAGCTTAGTGTGGTTCTCCCTCTTAGAATACAGCTCTTATACCAGGAATGGTTCTTACCTCTAAGATTTGGCCTTGAACTTCAACAGAATCCCTGAGGCCTCAGTGAAGTCTTCTCCCCAGCTGCACCAGAACTCCAAAACCCACTTCACACCCTGTGGTCGCTCTGTTCAGATCTCATCCCGGTAGGAGCTTCTCTCCTCTCAGGCCTAGGACGTCCCTCCTGCTCCCGTGTAGTCCAGCCCTTGGGCAAATCCTATAGTGAACTAGTATATAGTTCCGTACGGAACATAGACACCTACCTCCACCCCTGGTCACTGAAAGCTCTCTCTTCCCTTATGTCATGCAAATCCCTGTCACCCCAGCACCCCTGAATTACAATATCTACACTTACACCTCAGTAAAGTTGCCACTCTGCTTGGACTCCACCTCACTGCACCAAAATTACTCACCAAATACTCTGAATATTACTGAAGCAAGCTAACCTACAGTATTCTCTACTTCTGTGTCAGTAAGAGTAATTCATGTGTGTGGTTCTAATGCTTTATTTTATTTTATTTTGTATGGAAGGTATGCTTTTGTAATTGTATGTGCATCTATTTTGCTGGCGTGTTATGAGAATCACTTGAGAGTGTTTATAATTCAGGAAAAACAGTAGTTGCTTTAAAATACCTATTTTAGACATGGAGAAAGCATGGCATGAACAATATGTTCAATTGGAAATAAAAAAAAAAGCAGTGATTGGTTAAAGAAGCTGCTCATAAAGGCAGTGTCATTTCCAGTTGTGATTTTACCTTAGAGGAATGGGAAAGAAAGGAGGCATTTCTGATCAGAAAAGAATACAGAAAAGTCCATAAATAAAATCTTTAAAAAGTTGATTATAGAAAACCATGACAGTGGCCTTTCTGATTTAAAAACAAGTCATGATTATTGATACAAATATGTTTTTGTTAAAAAATATATTAATAACTAGAGGCCCGGTGCACAAAAATTTGTGCACTCGGGGGGAAGGGAGGGTCCCTCAGTCTGGCCTGTGCCCTCTCACAGTCTGGGACCCCTCGGGAGATAATGACCTGCTGGCTTAGGCCTGCTCCCGGGTGGCAGAGGGCAGGCCCAATCCCTAGGTGTAGACCTTGGTCAGGCTCAGAGCAGGGCTGATTGGGGAGTTGGGGCGCCGCACCCTGTCATGTACAGAGCA
>NW_006383008.1:5574471-5625930 GCF_000327345.1 Myotis davidii
ACTGAAAGCAGGTTTCTGGAGTTTTTTTTAGCTTCTATATGTTACTATGTTTCATACTGCCCGCTCAGAGGCCTGCAGCGGCAGGTGGGGAAAGTTGGAGTCCGCCGTCATTGAAGCAAGCAAGCCTCATGTTTAGTTTAAGCTGCCTGGCTGCCGGTCGCCATATTGGCTGTCAGTTACTTTGCATATCTCGCTGATTAGCCAATGGGAAGGGTAGTGGTTGTACGCCAATTACCATGTTTCTCTTTTATTAGTGTAGATGTCTCTCAGGCACATTATCACAACGAATGTGTGTCACCTGCATAATGAATATGTTGTGTGTGTTTTTAAAGAGGGGCATGCAGTCATATATTGATACCAGAAAACCTTTATAACGAAGACCCCAAAAAATAGCCAAATGTAAAAACATAGTAGATTAGAGCCCTTGAACAAAATTTTATAAAATTTCTGCTGCTGTTTAAAGTATACTAGTAAGCAGTGGTTAGATATATAAAAAGCTACTTTGACATTATAGTCAGCAACCAGGATGTCTGGCATATCTTGGCTAAAAAAAAAAATGTTAAATGTATTATGTGATAATTTGTAGAAAAACTGTATTGAACATAAATTATATAAATTAACAAATGATGAAAATTAAGTTTAGATTTTTAAAATTATCATAATTTTTGTTATAATTTGTCTGCTCTTCATTCTTACAGTAACCAAGGTTAATTAACTGATAATTCTTCATAGAACCTTTATTCTTATGTTTCAGAAATTGAACAAGATATTGGAACTGAAAAGAGGCAGATGAGCAAAGCTTGCATTTTGGGTGTCTTAAAGATTAGTTTAAGAAAACTCAGCTAAATTGTATAGTTTTGATGTCTCAGCTTTTAAGTCAACCCAGACTCTGAGCTGTGCTCTAAATGCAAGGACATCGGTTACCTCCATTTCAAAGCTCTTCATTTCTCAGGGTGAGGTGTTCAATTTTTGAAATATTCCAATTCCCTCATGATCAAATGGTTTTTGAAAAAGAACAGAAGCTTCTGAAACATTGTCATAATAAAAAAGGAAAAATAACTACAAAAGAATAGATTCTTGCTTAACCAAAACTAAAAGGCAAAAGGACACATTCCAAATATTCCATCCAAGGACAAAAAACGACAGAAAACCTTTCGGCAGGGCCAAAACACTGCAAATGAAAGAAGTGTCCCAAGCTTGTGTGTCTAAAAGAGTTAATAGTTATTTAAACTTTTTTATATAGCTAACTAGATATAAAGAAATAGAACCACTTAGCAATGGTAACTGGGTTGAGAAAGTATGAAATGTTAAAAGACTATCATTATTCTTGTATATATGTTAATATGAAAATGAAATAATGAATTTCACTTAAAACTGAAAAATTTACATTAAAAAACAGTGCTATCAAAGTGGTATGTGTGTGTACATATACACAAATCACACACATACAATCACACACACACACACAAACACACACACACACACACAGCTCTTAACTAAATAGCAAAGATCAGTCAATCCATAACCCTTGTGTTCAGCTGTCCCTCATTTATTTAGCAAATGTTTGGCCTTCTATAAACCAGGAACCACGTAAGGCACTGAGGATGCCATGATGAATGCAACATACATGATCCCTCACTTATGATTCCTAGTAACCTATTAGGGCTGATGGAAAATATTCACATAATCAAAATGATACAATAAATTTTCAGGTAATTAAATTGGAGGGTAAGTGAACCCCACCCCCAAAGTGAGAGTTTCCGTGGGTAGAAAAGGAAGGCACTGATGGAAGCACCCACAGGATCAGTCACAGCAAGTCCAGTCATTCCTGAGCCGGAGTCTAAGTGTATGTTCCACACAAGCTGCATAAAGAAAGCAGTGATTGCTGGTGGCATCAAATTTTTCTTGTCAGAGTGTTGTAACTTTTCATCTTTATATTGAATTATAGTACAAATGACAGTATAATTTAATTAATTGCATTTTTAAAACCATTTATAAATAAGTGGTTTAAAAACACCCAATATTCCACACGGACATATATTCGGGAATCATTAAGAAGGCTATTTTTGTTAATTTTTTAAAAAATATTAATATTATAGTGGCAAAGAACAGTAGTGTCACATTCTAGGGACCAACATGCACAGTGTGATTATTGGACCAAGCGCAAAATCTCATCTTTTGAATATTGAAACACAAGGGGATGATAGCTGTTTGCAGCTGGTCACACCCCCTTCAGAGTGGGGGGGTCCCCACTGGGGTGCCTTGCCAGCCTGAATGAGGGGCTGATGGCTGTTTTCAGGCTGGCCACACCCCCTTCAGGGTGGGGGTCCCCACTGTAGTTCCTGGCCAGTCTTGGTGAGGGGCTGAGGGCCATTTTCAGGCTGGTGGCTACTGAAGCTCTCAGCCTCTCCTTTTTTTCTTTTTCTTTTTCTTTTGGGATTTATTTACCTTCTATAGCTGTCACTGGAGCTGAGAGCTGGATCCAGCTCTGAGGCCCAGCTCCAACTCTGAGGCTGTGGCTGGCTGAAAGCAGTTATCTGGGGTTTGTTTAGCTTCTACAATTGAAACATTGTTGCTTTTGGAGCTGTGGCTTCAGGATCTCAGAGCCGGGCCACGGCAGGCAGGGAACCTTGGCTTCCTCCATCACTGGAGCAAGCAAGCCTCATGTTCGCTTCAGCTGCATGGCTGCCGGCCACCATCATTGTTAGCAATTAATTTGCATATCACCCTGATTAGCCAATGGGAAGCATAGTGGAGGTACAGTTAATTACCCGATTTGTCTATCATTAGATAGGAGGATTGTTAAAAGTTAGCCGGGTGAAGTATGTGTATGTGTATATGTGTTGCAAGACTGATAATGAAAACTGATTCAGTTAGAAAAATTAAGCTGGAGATGAATGTATGTCACCATAATAATCTGAAATATTCACTTGTGGATGTTCATCAATTCTTCTCTGAACCCTGTCCCAGAAGTATTGCCCCCTTAAAACATGAAGACTTGGTCACCCTGAAAGTAATTGTTACACTGAAGCCAGAGAATAAATGCACCCACTTCTCAGCTTCCACATCAATTAATTGTGTTAAGAGTGTAAAACTGTATGTTTGAAAGAAGACACCATCACATTGAAAGAGTTCTTTTCCAGCCCACACATCAAGAGCAGAAATATCTCCCAACCTGGGTGGAGAGCATGTTTGAAGAGGAAGAAGGGAGTTGGATGTATGGTAGGGTCCTCACTCTGAGATAACTTTATGGGTTTATTTACTAGTTTTCATGTTGTTCATTTAGCATCATCTGAATGCAGGGAGAAGTATGTCTACTTCACTGATGCAGTCCTTGACACAGTGACACAGTGAGGAGGTTCAGACAGGGTGGTGGGGAGAAGTTCCAAGATGAGCCCTACCAAAGTGTCTAACTCCTCCCGGATGAAGTGGGCAGGAGTACTGAACTTCCCAATGACCCCCAGATCGATGAAGTTAGTGGAGAGAAAGTCTCTCGGAGACATGCCAAAGGCACTGCCCAGTAGATCATGGAGTACGTGGTTTGCTGCAGGAATCTAGAGATTTGACCACCAGTTTCAGGGACCCAAGATAGGAGTGACATTGGTATCCCTTGAGAAGCTAGCCTGGAACCATTCAGATCTGAACTCACACAGGATGCATGCTCATCCTCCTGCCCCAGACGATCCCATTGAGGGAGGTGGTCAGGGGAGAAGACATATAGGAGACATCCTAATTATTGTATTTCAAATCTAAATTGACTAAAAAATGGATGACTTGAACATAACAACCTAAAAAATGGATGATTTGAACAGAACAACAGTCTAGATTAAGGTGTCTGTCATAGCTTTCCGAAGCTAGAAAATCAAATTGAGTAATTGAAATAAAGAAAGCTACATTTTTGCACATCAGAGCCTGAGACTTGGCTATTTATAGCTGCCACAGATGAAAGACCTTGTATGGCAGACTAAGGAGTTTGGGTTTTGTCCTGCAGGCATTAGGAAGCAATTGAAGAATTTTAAATAGAATACGAGAAAAGCAGACCTGAATTTTATAAAACTCATTTTAGCAGCAGTGTGAAGAATGGATGGGTGAGTTAGGGGATGGAGATGTAGAGAAGCAGAGGAAGGGAGCCCAGAAAAGAACCTTAGCCCTAAACATGGAAAGAAATAAGAGAGCACAGACATGAATAAGCTGTGACAGTGGAGATGGAAAGGAAAGGATCGATTTTGGCGTGTTTAACTGACTGATGTCTCCTGCCAGCTCTGACCATTCAACCTCAGTAGTTGGGCAGGGGGCCAGATTCTGACCACAATGCCACCAGGAAGCCACTCCTGTTTAAACCAGTTTACTGCTCCTGCACTGGCCCTGGAAGCTTTGAGATTCATGCTCATTTGCCATCACGCTTTGTTTTATTTTATTTCTACTTCTTAAAAGGTGACAAGTTACCACCTATACACACTTTACACCATTTTACAACTAATTGCATTGCATTACATCTATTGACCATATGCCATAGCTACAGTCCAACTATAAAGTATTTTCAAATTAAAACTATATAATTTAAAACACTATTTAGTGACTGAGCATATCCTTCTATCCCAAAAGCTAATCTGCTGTTTCTTTAAAAGCTTCAGGCAGAACAGTCAATGAGTTAAATATAGTCTCAGAGAACACAACTGTTTGGTTCAAATCCCAAGTTTAAAACTTGTTAGGCCCATAATCTTTAGCAAGTTAATTTATCTCTCCATATCTCTGGCTTATCATCTGTAAGGTGGGGAGGATACTAGCACCCACTGAGCACAGGGCGGAGAACAAAGAAAGCACACAGCAAGTCTGAACAATTGATTGTGGGGCAAATTTGACATTTCTTAAATGTGTTTAAATATTTAAGTTTCATTTAGCACTAAGAAGTTTCCTCACCAAAATCTGTCTGCTAATATATATTCAAACAAGCGACCTTCATATGAAAAAATCTATGGATACAAAAAAGCAAACAGCCACACAATTCACACATTTTTCATTAGTCTTCCCTTTGTTTTGGTCACATACAGACAGATAGGTTTCCCTCTTGACACTAACTCTAACACACTTTATGGAAGGGCAGGGTGGAAGTTGTCCCCTGTATTTTATGAGTTCAGATGTAAGCATTCAATTTACAACAATAATAAAGGCAGATAAGAAATAATCCAAATGGAAAGAAGACTTTTGCCAGTTGGGTTATTTCTGCTGAGCAGAATGTTTATTTTTTTCATAGAACAAATTAGAAGTTTTCCAGATGGTTTATCTAAAGTATTTTTCTCTCCCCCAGGCAGAGGATAAATTAGAAGTGTTATAAAAAGGTCATTCCCACATCTCCAAGAAGCACATTTTCATAATTAAAAGAACTAAAGTTTAACCACGTGTGAAGTGATCCCTGTTCAACATATGAGTTACACTTGTATATATTACAGGTAATTATTTAATTCGAGGTTTGTAAAAAATATCTTAAAGCAAATAATCACCTTTTGTGGGCTTTTCTTTGTTAAAAACACCACTCTTCATCATAACATCATAACACTGGCAGAAGAAATGCCTTACACTAATTTGCCAACAGCAACAAATACAGAGTTTTATGCAGCTGAACAGCTAAAAGCATCTAGGTGGGCACAAGATTTGTTGTATAACAACACATTGTCAGGGTGTTATTGGAGAGGAAAGGGGTTTTGTCTCTGGGACAGTATCTTCTGATTAGGTAAACAATTTATTTCTGACTCAATCCTCCAGAGATGGGGAAGAGGGAAGAATTTAATACTGAGTTTTGCAGGAGAGATTTTATCACTTGTCAAATTAAGATAGCTACCTTTGTGCGATGGAAAATGAATCAGAGAACAAAGCTTGTAACTCCAGCAGAAATTTCATCTAGATTCTAGGACAGTTTGCAGATTGCCCTTCAGTCTGCAAGTGCACAGGACAGGGTCTCCGGACGTCAGAGGAGGACAGCTCTCCACCCGCCAGTCAAGCAGAAGGGAATCCATGCTTACAAACCTGCTGTGAGCTTTTGTCCTGGCCATGAACATGTTGTAAATTCTGTTCCTGACCATGCAGTTCAGCAAAAGGAGCAGGAAAGTACGGTAGACCCCTTATCTGCAGGGGATACATTCCAAGAACCCCAGTGGATGTCCAAAATATGGAGAGTACTGAACCCTATATGCAGTTTTTTTCTATACATACATACCAATGATAAAGTTTAGTTTATTATAGGCACAGTAAGAGAATAACAACAGTAATTCATAGAATAATTATAACAACACTAGAGGCCCAATGCACGAAATTCATGCAAGAATCGGCCTTCCTTCCCCCGCCCCGGCTGCCAGCACTGGCTTCCCTCTGGCACCCGGGACCCAGGCTGGCTTTCCTCCGGCCCCAGCTTTGTCTGGAAGGATGTCCAGAATGACGTCCGGAAGGAAGTCCGGTCTAATTGGCATATTAGTCTTTTATTGTTAAAGGTGCTCTAATAAAGTTATGTGCACACAGTCACTCGTGTCAAGGGATCCTTGCTGAAGTCTTTGTATGGGCCCAGTGCTTTCTCACACACCACATTGCCTTCAGTTGGGACCCATTTTCAATCATGTCCTCCACCCTCAAATTCAATGCCTTTACCATCTTAACTAAGCACTTAGCATGCACTGTAGCTGTAACTTTTGCATTTTCAGGCACGACAGCAAAACTAGCATGATTTCTTTTTCCTTATTCACAATTTCAGGTATACAAGATTTGTTCTCACTGTAGCTCTTAACAACCTCAGCATGTTAATTTTTTTCTTACCTCATTAGGTTGAAAACTTTCAAGAAATGAAACTTTCAAGAAAAGAAAATTTTAATATTCAATTTGACATATCAGAATTTCCAGCATCACTACTCTTGTGGTTTGGGGCCATTGTTAAGTAAAATAAGGGTTATCTGAGCACTGATACCACAACATTGTTTTGATAACCAGACAGTGACTAAGCGACTATTCACTTAGCATATCCAATGCGGATATGTTGAACAAAGGGATGATTCCTGTCCAATAGTGAAGACCTGGAGAGGTGGGTAGGGGCTTGGAGAAGGGGAGGAGGGGAGGAAATGGGAGTTTTCAGTAATAATATCAACAATAAAAAAATGCATTTTTAAAAAAATCAATGGAAAAATATTCTCAGGTGAGGATCAAAAAAGTTATGAATTGTTTTTTTCTGAAATATTCCATTTAATATTTTCAGACTGCAGTTGATTATAAGTGACAAACTGTGGAAAGTGAAACCACAGAAAAGAAGACTAATATATCACCCAGTAATTATGCAGGCAAAACAGGATGATGCCAATATATAAGGATTCCTTTTTTATTGATAACCATGAGGCAGTTGAAATTTTAAATTATGAGATATTGTAGAGGCACCTATTGCCACATCTTTGCTCTTCCATTGTTGCTTGAGAGGGTCGCATGCACTAGAGGTAAATCTCATTTTTGGATAGTGAATTTACTTATGGTTGGGGACCTTCCTTATTATGGAAGATGATTTAGGGTCATCTCAGCATTTTTAAGTCTCAAATTCAGGAGAGTGAAGACATAGTAGCATCATCTATGATTTCTAATAACTATGGAACTTGCTCAATGTAATTGTTTCTAATATAAGTTACTATCAATGTACCAATTCATTAAAATGAGAGATAAGCAGAATTATTTGGTCTACAATTAGGAAGGACCAATCTGTTTCTCATTATTAAAAGTTTCTCCTCCCTTCCTTCTATGACTACATGTGGCAATTTATTGGAAATCTTTTATGATTTTTGTTCTGTTAAAAAGTAGATAATGTTATAGTTCTAATTATCATTTAAGTCTAAATGATCCAGGGGAATTTTAAAGACCATTATCACATCTCATGAATAGCTTGAACACCAACTCTTAAGCCAATAAAAAGACTATGTAAGCCCTTCTGCACTATTCCAGGTAATAAAATAAAATTTCTTAGAATTATTTAGCTCTTTGAAAAAAAGATGTACCTTTTTTTTAAACATATGTAAAAGAGTCCCTTCAATGTTATCCCAACTTCCCTTGACTCTTTTTCATCCTCAAAATGAGAGAAATTGGAGCTCTTAGTTTTCCAAATAATTTGGCTTAAGCAGAACAAGTCTGCGGTTGTTGTTAATGTGTGGTGGGAAAACCATCTCAGGGGCTTTCTGAATCCAAGCTCTGGGTTATCTGTAGAGGGCACTATAAGCCTACACTCCTACTCAGCCACCTCCACAATGTCAGCCCTCACCCTAAGAGGAGGCAGCTATCCTCATAGTCTTGCACCAAAAGCTATTTGGGAGAATCTTTTCTTGGAAAAATACTTGATTTTCTAAATTCTTGTATTGCTTACATTTGATTTCAGTTACACTGGGAGGGTCAGGGAAAAATTATTTACAACCATTGCCTATTTTTCTATTTGAAGAAATGCTTAGGTAGTCTAGGTATTATTTTTGTCACTCATATAATAGTTCTTTGTATGCGTAGTTTGTTAAAAAATAAAATAATTAATTTTAATATTCAAATTTAGTTTTCCTTATAATATGTGTTCTTGGAGTCAGGCTTAAAATGTTCTTTCCCATCCCTTGGCCATAAGAATAGTCTATAATTTCTATTTTTTTTATAGCTTCGCCTTTTACATTAAGTATTTAATCTGAAGGTTAAAGGAGTTAACTTTTGATTCTGGTCTCAGGCAGGGATTACACTTTATTTTTTTCCATACAATTAATCAGTTTCTCTCTACTATCTGTGATACACCTCATATTTTCTTCTCTGATTAATGGTATCACCATAAGCTGAGGCAATATTACTATTTAGACATGAGTCTTTTCTGTCCCAGTTGTCTAAGTATCATACCTTAATATTTGGTAGAGTTGTCTCCCTCTTCAACCAAACTTAATCATGAATGTGTGTTGTTCTTTACTTATTTTAGAATCAGTTTGTCAGTTTTCTCAAAATTTTCTACTACAATGTTGGTTAAAATGGCATTAGATCTGTAGATTAATTTGAAAAAATTATAATTATATATTTCATTTATATCATCTATCAATGTAGTTTAATCCTTTAGCTTTATTATTTACTTTAGTTAGTTTATTTGTTTTCTTTAATATTTAGGAATTTCCTATTTATTTATCTCCTTCAGTATTTAGTTGTTTTTTTAAAAATATATTTTATTGATTTTTTTAAATTTTGTTTTATTGCTTAAAGTATTACAAAGAGTATAACATATGTCTCCTTTTTTCCCCCCTTTCCATTCCCCCAGCCTCCCCTACCGGCCAGTGTCTTGTGTCCATTGGTTATGCTTATATGCATGCATACAAGTCCTTCAGTTGATCTCTTCTACCCCACCCCCCAAACTCTCCCCAGGCTTCCCGCTGTAGTTTGACCGTGTGTTCAATGCTGCTCTGCCTCTGTATTTAGTTTTAGTGTTTTTTTTTTTTTAATTTTCTTTAAAGCATTTTAGTTTCATGCATTATTTTATTAGATTATTTCTTAACTTTATAGTTTTGATTCTTTCATGAATGTTTTTAATTTTTGATCGTATTTTACGCTTTCTGTTCTTAGTTTAGAGAAGCAGTCTTAATTTGTAAATTTACCTTGGATTTAACAATTTTGTTGTACTTCCTTCTTCTAATTGCTGACTATTCATCTAATGAATCTTCTGTGTAGATACTTTGCATCTGTAAGTAATAATCATTTTGTCTCTTTTATAGCTATTATTTTTTTCCTCATCTTTGGCCAGTATTAGATTCAGTAACAGCTGTTCTAGTCAATAGCATTCTGGGGTGTCAAGATTTTTCCCACTCAAATAAGTCTGCAGTGCAGAGGAGAGCTAGAAGTAAAAGAACCCCCACCAAAATAGCTTTTCAGGAGAACAAGCTGGCCTGACAGAATACCTAAATTCCAGGGTCAGAGATAGAGGAATGTATTATCTATAACAATAGCAGTAGCTAGCAGCCCTGGGCAAACTACAGCCCAAAGGCCGGATCCCGCCCATTTGAAATGAATAAAACTATTGAAAAAAAAAGACCGTACCCTTTTATGTAATGATGTTTACTTTGAATTTATATTAGTTCACACAAACTAATGCATGCTTTTGTTCCGGCCCTCCTGTCCAGTTTAAGAACCCATTGTGGTCCTCGAGTCAAAAAGTTTGCCCACCCCTGATAGAGTATTTACATACTCACAGTAGCTCTCCAAGCCTCAAATTCCATAGGGTGTCATAAGTGACAGGTGGAGTCTTCATGCCCAATAGACCCTTTGCTTGGTAGTGTGCTACTTTCATCACAAGCAGATAGGAAGACTGCACATCTTCTGAAGGCAGATCCCATGCATTCTCTGCAGGACTGTGTGATGTATTCCTGGAAGGCATTATCTCACTTGTTTGAATTTGAGGCTGCAACATTCCTCACAAATAGCCTAAGTGAAAACACAGTCAGGGCCTTGCAATTTTGGTACACTCTGCGAGATGGCAAGGCGTACAGGGGAGCGCATGGCAGTTCCCAAGTTGTATTCTTGTTGATTTCCAATAGAATGACAAAAAGTGAAATTTGCTGCTAAGTTTCATGGTAAGTTTTTTGTTAGATAGGATTTATAATTTCAGGATATTATCTCCAATTTTTAAAGTGGTTTATTTTAAAGATATATTGAATATTTTAAGTGCTTTTGCTGTATCTATTTGGATAACTATGAGATTTTCTTTTTAGGCTATTAATGTGATAAATTATAGGAATGTGAATGTTCTCATATTTGTAAAATAAATTGTGCTTCGTGACAAAATATTTTATATATACTCCTGGATTCACTCAGCTAATATTTAACTTCGAGTTTTGTATCTTGTTTAATGTGAAATGGGCCTAAAATTTTCTTTTCATGGAGTGTTATTTGCTCTAAAAGCTAAGGTTATACTAGCCTTTGAGGCCAGCTCACCAGATTTCTCTTCTTTTCCAATTTCGTGGACCAACATATCTGTCTCTTTCAAGTTTGTAGAGCACATGTGTACACCTCCCTGGGTGTGAGTAGAGGGGTGCAGTCTTGGTTTCTTGGGATTTTATTTTGTCTTTGGATTTTGTTGCAGAGAAACTCTGATTATTGTTTCAATATTCTTCAGTGCTTATCCGTAAATTCAACTTTACCTTTCACGCTGTAAAGTTCTATCTACTTTGTCTAAGTTTAGAATTTATAGAGTTGAGCATGTTTTTAAATGTCTCATATCACATAAGTTCTTTTCCCTTTTTTTAATATGTGTAATTTAGCTGTTGTTTTTGTTCTCTGTTGCACTGAGTTCTGGTTCCATTTTTATTTTCTTCTTGTTTCTTTGGACTTATTCTGTTGCCTTTTCTCTAGTGTCATGCTGAATACTTACTGCATTTGTTTTTACTTATTCTTCACTATGTATTTAAATCTTTAAATTTATCCCTAAGACTATTTTTGTTGTGCCTCACAAATACTAAAAAACAATGCTGTCATGGGTATTCAAGTTTAATTATTTCTTTGTTTTCTTTATGAATTTCTCTGACCAAAATATTGACAGTTTTTAGTTTCTTGACATAAAGACTGTTTTATTTCTGTCACTTTTATGTTGTTACTTTTAAATATATATAATATTTCAGAGAGGAAGGGAGAGGGAGAGAGAGATGGAAACATCAATGGTGAGAGAGAATCACTGATTGGTGGCCCCCTGCATACCCCTCACTGGGGATCGAGCCTGCAATCCAGGCATGTGTCCTGACTCGGAATCAAACTGTGACCTCCTGGTTTATAGGTCGATGCTCAACCACTGAGCCACGCCAGCTGGGTGATAATTGAATCTTAAAAAAACAGAATAAATGAACAAGCAGAACAGAAACAGAAAGATAATGTTTTGTGGTTGCCAGATGGGAGGGGGGTTAAAGGGGTGGGTGGAAAAGGAGATTTAATTATGACGTGCAATTGATTGTTATAAAATAGCCATAGGCATGTAAAGTACACCACAGGGAATATAGTCAATAATAGTCTAAAAACTATGTATGGTGTCAGAGGGATATGAGATGATCACTTAGTAAGTTATATAATGTCCATTCACTAGGGTGTACAAGTGAAATTAATATAATAATTTCAGCTGTAATTGGAAATTTTAAAAAAAATGATTTTAGAAAAGAGTTGTCCAGTACCATAGCTATCACACAGAGTTTCTAATAGTCCAAAACAACATTCCATTATAAAACCTTCTATTCATTTCCAAGGACTATGTCTTCCTCCAGTGTAGGTATACTATAAAAGAATCTCTCAAGTGCTCTTATGTCTTCTATATGCTTGTTCTGATGACTTTCAACAATAGTGGCAATTTGTAATATAGAGGCCTCTCCAACACCCTGAAAAATCAAAGCATACAAAAACTATTTCTCCTGATGCCGGTTAGGATCAAATAAAAGAAAAAAGGTGTCCAACATAGGAAGACTACTTCTTACCTTATGAACTTTTGGTAGAAAAAATGTTTCTGAGGTTTATTTCTATGTCTGTTTTGCTGTATAAAAACACATAAGAAAATGCACATCTCAGTATTTTATGGCACATTTATTTGAAGACATAAAAATGAATTTTTTATCAGATTATGAATGAACCAATTATCAGAAATTTACTTTTTAAAATTGATTAGAGAAAGAGAGAGAGAGATGTGAAAGAGAAATATTGATCCATTGCTTCCGCTTCCTGTACACGCCCTGACTGGGTATCGAACCCACAATCCAGATGTGCCCTAACCAGATGTGAAACCCAACCTTTTGGTGCATGGAATTTCACTCCAACCAACTGAGCCTCCCAACCAGGGCTACTTTAAAATCTACTGTGTGAAACCCACAACCTTTTGGTGCATGGAATTTCACTCTAACCAACTAAGCCTCCCAACCAGGGCTACTTTAAAATCTACTGTAATCAAATATATGATTTCTGTGCTATCTGAGTGATATCTTCATTCTCCCATACAGAATACTTAAACAACTGTATAAACTTAGAAAAATTCATTCATTAGTATAGAAGGGTGATTCATTGATAACAACCAATTCTTTCATTTCAAATTTAATAATTCTCTTCTGGCTGGTAACCCATTCCCCACTTTTCTATTACCACATGGGAGCAACTTGGCCTATTCTCTCCCACAGCCTCAGAGAGTGCAGGTGCAGAGAAAGGGTTTAGAGTCAAAATAAGTTGATCAAGGATCACCAAAAGTCAAATTCATACCTGGCTGGTATGGTTCACTGGTTGAGCATCATCCCATGAAATTACCGGTTTGATTCACTCTCAAGACACATGCACGGGTTTCGGGCTCATTACCGGTGGGCATACAGGAGACAGCCAATTGATGTCTCTCTCTCATAGATGTTTCTATCTCTCTAGCCTCTCTTCCTCTTAAAATCAATAAAGACATATTAAAAAATCGATTAAAAATGCCTTATCAAATGCACACCATCAATAATGGCCCTGGAAACAAGTAATGCTGATGTAAGGGTCATGTTTGTATTTTGGTTTGTGTTTTTTTGTTTGTCTGTTTTTTGTTCCACGGCCTGAAAAGTGAAGTGAATACTCTAAAGGACCAAGAGAGTTGTAACTAACTGGGATGTCTGAGAAGGAGACATGAACACCTAACATCCCAAAAAAGAATTAATTTTTGTTCATAGGAGGTTGTGGCAGGTGATAAAACCAACATCAATGTCTGGAGACTCATAAGACAAAAGAGCTGACTTGGGCCTGTTTCCCATCTGGAACACGGGAAGGTAAAGGTTACACTTTCTCAGAAATTCTCCACATCACCATAGGAAATGAGAGTAACAGCAAAGACACTGCATGACATACCACGGGTAGAGAGAGCCTGAGGCGGCTCAGTGTCTCCTGCTGCACAGAATGACTTTGGAAAACAGCCAGAATGTGTGCGCCTTTAAGAGGGAACAAAAGCGGAGAGTGAAAGAGCGTGTGTCTACAGACCCGAAGGTGTCTTGGGGGACTGACAGAAGGATTCACAGAGGAATAAGTCATGAACCAGAGTCTGGAATAAAATGGAAATGTAGACACTCAGAGGATATAAATAAATACAAATGCAAATAATTTGGGACCAGATTCTGTAGCCCCTTTTCCTCAGCCCCAACAACCCCATGCCATAGTCTTACATTAAATACCTAGAAATGTAGGTGACACAGTGGAGATAAAAAGGAAAAAAAATCCCTGAATAAATGAGTTTAAATCTGAAATATACTAATATATTACTGGGAAACTAATAACTGAGAAACTATAATATACTAACTTTTCTTTCTCAAAGGATAAATGGGGTACAGGACTTAACAGAAGCAAAATTGATTTCTAGAAATAGAACTCTTCTGAACCTCTAACGTTTGTGGATATTTAGAGAATAAAATGAGAAGAACTTTTCGAAATGCTTAATATAATGTCTCCTGTCAAAAATTGTTAAGGTTCCAAAATTTTACCTTTCTTCCAAGTTAGCTTGCTACAGATAAGTGCATGCTGGCAGAAGACATAAGACTCCTAGGTCAGCCCTAACTGGTTTTGCTCAGTGGATAGAGCGTCGGCCTGTGGACTCAAGGGTCCCAGGTTCGATTCCCGTCAAGGACATGTACCTTGGTTGCAGGCACATCCCCAGTGGGGAGTGTGCAGGCGGTAGCTGGTCGATGTTTCTCTATCATCAGTGTTTCTAACTCTCTATCCCTCTCCCTTCCTCTCTGTAAAAAAAATGAATAAAATATATTAAAAAAAAAGACTCCTAGGTCAATGATGAAAGACCATTTATTAAAACATTAACAGTGGCCAAATATCAGCATTTTTGGTGGCATCTCCCTGAACCCCAATTCCCACAGGCAAAAATAACAGGGCCAAATGACACAAGCAGTGGGGTGCACCATAAGAGAGCAACTCTGAATTTAGGAAACCCGAATCCTTTATAATGAGCAGTAAATATGCCTGCCTTTTGCTCTGAAGAAAGATTCTTCAGGGCTGTTCACTATTAATCATCATGAAAAAGTTTATTTTTCTACTATGCTGACTTTTGTTCTGATATAATGTTTTAATGTATACATGAACTGAGTTTTCCCCATTACTTCCGCAACTGATTTATCTGCTATATAGGCTTTGCAATCTACTTTAATCCAATGTACATCTCCTTTTGGTCTTTTATCAATGTAGTTAGTATGCATTTTAAAGTGCTCCTTGGCAAAGCCCATGTGGGAAATGCTGATTTAGCATGCCTAAAATGCAGTTGCGTTCTCAGCAAAATCCATGCACTGTAATGTTAAGCGAACAAACAATTGACAAATAATAATAGATAAATGTGTCCTTTTCCTTCCCTCTCCTTGCTTTCTAATAAGCCTTGCATACACACTTTCTAAGCAATGCCTTCAAAACACAGTATTGATGCAAATGCATCTTAAACGGGTTTCCGAGGAACTAGTACCAGTTATTCTAACTAAATATAATTTAACTCACGTCCCCATTAACCAAGTATTTTATAATACTCACTTAGAATACCTCAGGATATACGTGGACTGTAATTTTACTCATTCATTATTTTAACCAAGATGCCCTAAAAATAGCAATTCATTTGAATGGCCTAAACATTTATAAAATCCTCCTTTCTATTAATCAACATCAAGTTTATTTTGTACTATACTATACTATACTTTACTATGCTCACATGCATACACATACACAGTGGATATTAATATTTTTGTGCCCACATTCCTTATAGCAAGCACTTTCCACATTTATCAGGTCTGCCTGTATTACCTTTTCCATATTAAAACAATCCTTTCTCAAAACCATTAAAAGGGGAATTTCAACAGAACCATCTCAATCCTAAATGGTTCAGAATCGCTTTCCTTAGGAAAACTTTTCTCTTTTCAACTTTAGCTTATATTACTATTTTGTTCCTTAGGCATATGTATTTGTGTATGTGCGTTTGTGTCCATGATATAGAATACCTTATGATTCTGAAAGGATTAGAAATGCATTCAGATGTCAGCTTCCAATTTTCATCATAGATTTTTTAATATGGTTATATAAGCAAACAAACCAAGAAAAACTAAAGTCACTTTAAAATGCTATTTACTCCCAAGTGTAACAAGATAACAAAGACTGCAACAATGTTCACATGATTATTTCTACCATAATAAAGAACCACAGAGTCATGACTAACTTTTCCGATCAACAAAACATTTGACTCTGTAAATAGATCCTAGCTCTATTGATAGTGCCAGACATTTTTGTAATAAGGCTTCCCTGCATTTCTAAAAGGAAAATTAAAATGCGGTCTGATTTACTATGTAGCATTTTTAAAACATGGTGTAACTCTAAGAGATCATTTCTTTAGCAAGTTTTTAATCAAGCCAATTGAAATTTATAGCTTACTTGCCGAAACCGGTTTGGCTCAGTGGATAGAGCGTCGGCCTGCGGACTGAAAGGTCCCAGGTTCAATTCCGGTCAAGGGCATGTACCTGGGTTGCGGGCACATCCCCAGTAGGAGAAGTGCAGGAGGCAGCTGATCGATGTCTCTCTCTCATCGATGTTTCTGACTCTCTATCTCTCTCCCTTCCTCTCTGTAGAAAATCAATAAAATATATTTTAAAAAAAAAAGAAATTTATAGCTTACTTAATGATGAAAAAGATTAAGGTACTAAAAACATCCTGATTTTCTCTTAAAATAAATAACAATAATTAAGTTCTTGGTACGTACCAGATACATATATCATTTAACCCTCACAACATATAAATAAAACAATTGTAGAAGAGGCAGGTTCTATTATTATTCCCATGTGGGAAATACTGAGGAGTACATAAGAGAAAGAAATATTTAAAATTAGAGGCCCGATGCATGAAATTCGTGCACTGGAAGGGAGTCCCCCAGCCTGGCCTGTGCCCCCTTACAGTCTGGGACCCCTCAGGGGATGTCCACCTGCTGGGGGTTGGGTCTAAGCCGGCAGTTGGACATCCCTCTCTCAGTCTGGGATCTCTAGCTCCTTACCGCCTGCCTGCTCACTGCTCCTTATTGCTCAGCTCACTGCATCTGCCCCCTGGTGGGGAGGGACCATAGGAGGGCTCCAGGGCATGCCCGGTCCGTCTTGCTCAGTCCTAATTGGCTGGACCCAGCAGCAAGTTAACCTACTGGTCAGAGCATCTGCCCACTGGTGGTCAGTGCACATCATTCCAAATGGTCAACCAGTCGACTGTCTGCCCCCTGGTGGTCAGTGTGAGTCATAACAAGTGGTTGAGCAGCCTTAGCATATCATTGGCATATTAAGCTTTGATTGGTTGAAGAGATGACCAGATGACCCAACACTTAGCATATTAGGCTTTTATTACATAGGACTAGAGGCCTGGTGCACAAAAATTTGTGCACTTGGGCGGAAGGGGATCCCTCAGCCTGGCTTGTGCCCTCTTGCAGTCTGGGACCCCTCAGGAGATGACCACCTGCTGGCTTAGGCCTGTTCCCCGGGGGATTGGGCCTAAGATGGCAATCAGACATCTCTCTGGCAGCCCGGCAGCCCTTGGAGATGTCCGCTTGCCAGCAGGGAGCAGGACTAAACTGTAGTCGGACATCCTTATCACTGCTGAAGAGGCAGGAGAGGCTCCCACCACCACTGCTCTACTGGCAGCCGTCAGTCTGGCTTGTGGCTGAGCAGAGCTCCTCCCATGTGAGAGCGCCCTGACCACCAGAGGGCAGCTTCTGCATTGAGCGTCTGCCCCCCTGGTGATCAGTATGTGTCATAGTGATCAGTCATTCCAAGTCCTTCTGCTCTTAGGGTCAGTTTGCATATTACCCATTTACTATATAGGATAGAGGCCTGGTGCATGGGTGGGGGCCAGCTGGTTTGCCCTGAATGGTGTCCTGGATCAGGGTAGGGGTCCCACTTGAGTCACTGGAGCTGAGAGCCTGCTTGCTCCAGCTCTTAGGTCACAGCCAGCTGAAAGCAGGTATCTGGGGTTTGTTTAGCTTCTATAATTGAAACTTTGTTGCTTCCGGAGTTCAGAGCTGGGCCGCGGCAGGCGGGGAACCTTGGCTTCCTCCATCACTGGAGCAAGCAAGCCTCCTGTTCACTTCAGCTGCCTGGCTGCCGGCTGCCATCTTTGTTGGCAGTTAATTTGCATATCTTGCTGATTAGCCAATGGGAAGGGTAGCGAAGTTACAGTTAATTACCATGTTTCTCTATTATTAGGTAGGATAGCGGCAGTGACATGCCAATTGGGGGTACCCAGGGGCCTGTAGAGGAGTGTTGACCCCAGAACAGTGTATAATTTATGCCATATACATCCTATATAATAAAAGCCGAATGTGCTAAGTGTCCCATCGTCCAGTCAGCCATTTAACCAATCAAAGTGTAATATGCTAATGATATGCTAAAGCCGCTCAACCGCTCGCTATGATGTACACTGACCACCAGGGGCCAGACAGTTGACCGGTCAACTAGTTTCTATGACGTGCACTGACCACCAGGAGACAGATGCTCAGACTGGTAGGTTGCAGGGGTCCAGCCAATTGGGACTGAGTGAGTTGGGCTGGACACACCCTGGAGCCCTCCTGCAGTCCCTCCCTGGCTGACCAACCTCCCGCATCCCTCCCTGGCCTTGATCATGCACCGGTGGGGTCCCTTGGCCTGGCCTGTGCCCTCTCGCAATCTGGGCTGAGGAACCTTCCCCTCCCCCTGTCCCAAGTGCACAAATTTCATGCACTGGGCCTCTAGTATAAATATAAAATGAGGGCTGCATTGTATATAGAGATGGTAGTAGATGATAGATGATAGATAGATAGATAGATAGATAGATAGATAGATAGACTGCATTGCATATAGATAATTTGAAAATAATACAGTTAAAAGCCAATTTACTGTATATTATGATCATACACTAATGGTAAACAAATATTCTTCCCTGAAAATAATATTGTTTTAAAAACCCAAGCCCCAATAAATTGTTACTAATAGTTGATGTTTAAATTAGCTTAGTATTATCACTTACTCTTTAATAAATATTGGATTCTACATGGTCATTTTAAAGTTGAAAATACTAACCATGTTTGGATATGTAATAAACCCATGAGAATCATTATACCAGGAATAAAAATTATATATTACACCATGCTGATAGCCATTCACAGCATGTGAGTTGTTGGTCTTTCTCTAAAAGTATTCTACTCTTTTCCTAGGAAACAAAGACCATAATTATCTTTCTTTCCAAGTTCATATTACATACATACATACATACATACATACATACATACATAAGGCAAGGTTGGGAACTGGATGGAGGTTTGAGAGAACTTGGTATTATTTTACTATAGGATTTTTGACTTCCCATTCCACTTTTGTGACTTTTACCATACCTATTCATGCTGGTCATTCTTCTGTCTTCTCTCTTTAATTTTCTATGTCACTGAAGATGAGGAGTTGGATCACTGAGCAGCCGTGCACACTGGTCAATCTATGGCCTGGAACCAATTTCCTATTGTTTTATTCAGTTACTATGTGCACATTTTGTACCTGCAGCCAGTGTTGGAGCCACTGCTCGCACCCGATATCAGCACCCAGCACTGGTCCCAATCACTCGACGCCGCCAGCAGGTCAAGCAGCAGCTGCCAGTCCTGATCACCCCACAGGGCTTCTAAACCTCCCCCTGGTCCTGACGGGTGATCAGGGCACCAGCTGCCACTCACACCATCTGACAATGTCGACCCCGCTCACACCCACTGCTGGTGCCAGCCCCCATAGATCCGCACCAGGGGCCTGTTGGGGGCATGGAGGTTGGGCCAAGACCTGCCCCTGTGCCCACTGCAGCCTCGTGGCCCACAGTTCCTTTCAAGGTGCACAAATTTGTGCACTGAGCCCCTAGTATAGTTAATAGTGTGATATCCGCATGGATGACAAGAAAACCACATGGCAGATGAGCCTTAAGACATGGCTATGACCAATGTTCTTTGACAGAGATTCATGGACCAATTCCAGTGGAAATATTAAAGCTTCCTGAAGCTTTCGCTCTACACATGGAAAGAAGTAACCACCAGCAAAGAAGAAAAGGTTGTGGGCCATATTTCTAACTTTGCTCTCACACAAACACTAATAGACTACACTCCCCATCAATAGCAGCATCTTCAGACATGAAATAAATACAAGTGTGCTTGGTATACCCCAGCCAATAATCAAGCAGAAAAAAAATGCCCAGGTAGGGGAAACTGATTAAAATAGAATTTTACATAGAAGCATAATTCATGCTTACCTAAAGTATAAGCTTTAAAAAAAATCTTGTGCCTAAATATTAATGTCATTGTATGAAAATGTTGCCAGAGCCTACACTTTTTGTTCTGAATGAATTTCATAATGCTGTCTGAAATCTGAGCACATTATTTAAAAATTTAGCATATCGACTCATGTTAGTGACTTACAGGTAACTGTTATTCAAACTGACAAACGGGTGCAAATAAAAGATAATTTGACAACATTCAAATCAAGAAACTATGTTTCCTTAGTCCTACATTAATTTTTAATAAATTAAACACACCAACAAATACACCCCACACTTTGTCATAATATCATTAACTCATTTTCTTAGTCTGGCAAATGTTTATCACCATAATTTGGCTACAACCCTGAATTAATCTAGATCTTTCTTTATAGGCCCTGCACCAGTAATTTTCAAATGATAGGCCACAGGGCTATTGTAATAGGTCTGCCAATCTGTATATTTACATCAAATACAGTCTTTGGAAAAACATGTCTCTCTTATACTATTTTTTTATTTTTGTAATTAATAAAGTAAGTATTTTCTTTCAATTATTTAATTAATACTAATGTATACACAATCATTAGGTGGTAGAAATGCAATTATTTATCAACTGAGTACTTTTGTATTATTTAAAAATACAAAATGTTAAAAACCACTATCTATGCTGGGAGAACTGAATTTCTGTTTTTATGCTCCTTGCATTTATGTAAAAAAAAAAAATGTCAGCTAACCATGGGATATTTCTTCTCATTCCACAATTGCTCACTGTGGCATTCACAGCTGTCCAAATCTACCTTGGAATTCATATTTCCCTTCAAGATCAAAGTTTAGTGTACCTAGCTGTGGGCTTTGTTGATCCATTCTTCTTGAACTTCGTTTGGGCCCATAATTACATGCCCAATATAGAGAAAACTGTCAAAAAAGAAATAGATTTCAATTTCAAGCTTCAGAGGAGTTCTGATAATAAAAAATGTGGTGAAAGTGATGAAAAATACCTTGGCGGATGTTCCCTTGTTTTCAGGGACAATATACTATGTAGTGGCTCTACGAACGGATACCTGTCAATTCTGAGTTTTGGCTATTGTGAGGGGAAGTTGTCATTTTTAAAAAAGGAAAAACTCTTTTTGATGTAGAAAAATATCCAGCCGTGCTACTTGCTATGCAAAATCAGTGGGATTGCTTTCTGCATGCCAGGAGCAGGGCAAAGGGACAACACACCCACTGCCGGGGCCCATTAGCATCTTTTGTCATAATACATGGCAAATGAACCAGTAACTACCCACTGCCAATTACAGTGATGATGAGCCAACCTCAAATAGGCAGGTGAGCAGACTAAGTGCCCCTGTGGTTTGCCAATTACCTAAATTATCTGCGGTAGTTTTAGTGCACAGCTACCATGAATACAAATATAAAACACTCTAGTATTCAGGAGAGTTAGGCGCTGCTTGGTGTCAAAAAGCAGAGAGAAAATAAGCAGGATTTCCAGAAGCTTAGTCCTAGCAATTGTGATGTCCAGTGTCACCCAGATGAAAGATCATCCTGCATTTTGTTTGGCAATTCTGTCTCCTCTAGGGAAGGCTCCTGAAATGAGGAAGCATCAGTTCCGAGCTCAATGTCACCATTCAACTGCACAAATTGTTCTCCATGATTCTAAGCAAATGAACATTGGAACAACCCACGGCACTGGAGGAAGAGCCGGTATCAGAAGACCTCAATTAAATGAAACCACTTTTACCAGAAAAAAAAAATATTGTGTATAGTAGATCTGGGGAAAGAACCAGAAAGAAACGGCAAACAAGAGAATTGCAATTCCTGCCATTCCCTCAAAGGATAAAGAAAGGTATTTTAAAAATCAACAATGTCCTTTGTTGCAAATCAGAAAGGCTGAGCAATGGCCTCGTGAAAAGACTTTGACTTCATCCTAGAACGCCTACTTTGGTAGCGTTACTCTATCGGGGGAAACCACTTTCATTTTCCCATTGTTCTCACATTGGAAATTACTAGGAATAATGAGAGAGCTCAACACTATTTTAAAGGCAATGCAACATTTTCCGATTTTAAAAAAATGGTGCTAACTTATATGTTTAGCATCTCCCCATCTTTCAGAAAATTACATACATACTTGCTTCCGAATGTGGTGTTGGGTGTGAGTACCTGAGCGGATGCTATTGTGTGCGTGTTCACTTAGACTTCCCAATAGGGTAGCAGAGAGTAAATTACTTCAAAAGAAGGGTGCGTGCTTGGTGGATAATATGCGCAGTTGCTGTGTTTAAGGTTAATAGCAGCAGCCAGGAATCTGAGTTATACTGCTCCAGCACTGAACTAATATGTGATCTTTGACAAGTCACTTCATCTCTCATCATTCTTAACTGTAACGATAGTTTATCTAAATTATAATAGCAGATAATAATACCTTGCTTGGAGTAGTGTGGTAAGGCTTGATTAATTGTCATGTGTGAAGCACTGTAAGGTCTTTGGATAAAATGTATTACTAAAGCACACAGCATTAATATTATTCATCCATTAACAATGTTTTCTTGTGTAATGGTCCAATATACTATCAGTTTAAGACACATAGGGGAACACTGTCAAGATATAGTAATAGAATAATAAGCATTTTCACTGCTCCTGGCATACATTCATGTTTTACAAACTAGTCTATTGTACAGAATATTCAATATAGTTACTAAGTTCCACGCTGACTGTTTTATTATGCTAATTGATAATCTATGGTGCTCCGAAGATTTTTAAAAAATGAAATTAAACTGAAAAATCAAAGGGTAACAACTTTATAATGCCTCTTTAATTTAGTGAAATACAATTAAAGTCACACAGTGATAGAATTGAGTGTGAATACTAAGATGACTATAATTGACAAAGTCAATGTTAGAGCCAGGCTGAGTAAAAACAAAGGAAAATGCCAATACAGTGCAGCGCCATAGGATACCTGTGTCGTCTCACAAACATGAACTCTAAGAAGTCCATAGATGTCACAGAAGAGAATGTTCTGAAGAATGTTTATGTCACTGGAAAACGTTTTTTGAATCAGATAGAAATGCACACATTGAATAGTAACATAAAATTCATTATTTTCTTTATTAAGAAGAAAAACACGCTGAGAAAGAGACCTACTAAGCTTATCTGAGTTACTTCCTATGGTAAACACATAGGATTCAAGCCTTTCTGCGTTAATATAAGACACAAAACATGCATAGGCATGCACATACTCATGCTCATACACACACACACACACACACACACACACACACACGAAGTCTATGAATATATAATTTAAATGTCCAATCGAATTAATAATTCCAGTGAGCTTCCCTTATGTAACCAATAGGAATGGGCCTTTTCTGTGACATAATTCCACAATTGCCATTCTTTACATGATTACAGCCTAAATGAAAAAATGACTATACTTAGGTACTGCCGAGAGGATGGTAAATTGGTACAAAGCCTTAGGTCAGATCTTAAAAATACATATAAAATCCCCCTTCTAGGAATTTAGCATCTTTATGGCTGTATTCTCATTCTCATATTTTTTCAGCAGAAAGCATGGAAGGGCAGAAAAAATTTATGAAGGGCAAAATATTTCTGAATAGTAATTTTCTAACTTTTAAATTAATGCCAATATTGTATGCCACTCTATGACATATGCTTAGCTTTAGAAATCAGAAAACTCTCAAATCTTTGAGATAAAATTGACAATGATGGTATGTCTGTTGCTCCTACATCAGTCTATAACTCTCAGTGATACCACAAGCAAAGATACAAATAAATAAGTAGAAAGTGTGAAAAAAATAATAGCAGGTAGTAAATGAACAGGGGACAGTAACAGAAAACAAATAATTGGAATATATCTTATTTTGATAGAATGTCTTCTTTGAGGAATAAGCTTGTTTGTGAGACAGGGGTAACTGAAAGTTTATTTGAGAACTTTTTACTACAAATCTATATATTTGCTCTTAATTAGCTTATTTATTATAGCATTGTGAATTTTAAGAGTGCATATCATGTTTTAGCAGGACTATACCAGCTTTCTCTATATGATGGGATAATGGATGCTTTTTAATACACTGTTTTTCTTATTTGAGTTTTATAATATTTAAATTACTTTTATGATTAGAAAAAGAAAAACACTATTAACATTTTTGGCAGAGTATATGAAACTGTTACATCCTGAAACATTGACGATTGTTCCAAAAATTCCAAATTTTCTCTCATCACTGATAAAATCTTACTCAATATGTAGAGCTTATATGATTAAAATACAAAAATAATATTTATATTGATGAACACTAGAGTCCCAGTTGCACCTACCATGTTTCATACTTCTGAACAATACAACTATAGCTTTCATGAGAAGCATGAAAAAATAATTTTTAAAGCAATACTTAATGTTTCCTAAATGTATTCGATGGAAATTGTTTCACTTCAAAGTGAAGGAGGCTGCTCCAAACTAAAGATAATAAAACATTCTGGATTCAGGACGACACTTTTGTAAAGTGGCTATCTATCTTCTGAACCTGGGTGCCAGAAATAGCGTAAAAAGCATGGATAATGTAAAATTCCTCCTCCACACCTAAACAAATGAGTGTTCATCACGCCTGCCAAGGATATCAAAGGGAAAATGAATTTCTTCTCTTCTCATAATATTTCTAGAAGGGAACCATCATTAGCAGCAGAAATAATGCAAAAGAGTGAGACAATAGCAGTCAAGATTTATGTGCTCGCCTGTTTATATAGGCCTCTGCTCAGCTGGATTTCTTCCAAGCCACCCACCTCTATTAAAGGTAGTCATATTCGCCACAGTCACCCATTTGCTACAAACTACCCAACCAAAAATGCCCCCCAGCAATTCTCTACAAATATGTAAACGTAGTGGCCGATGCACCAAATATTTTTCAAAAAAATTTTTTTAATCTCTCATATTTTCTTTGTAAATTTATATTACAAATGTCTGCTAAAGAAAGAAAGAAAAGTATATGCCCCTATACATGGCATTGTATATTTGGTTAAATCAATACTGGGCCCGTGACATTTCTTAGAAATTACTTTCTTGGTTACATGAACTAGGATGCAGTCTTGTCAGCATTGTTATACAGATTAAATGAGAATGCATATAACTTTCTGGGAATATAGTATAGCTCTATAAAATATGTTACTACATAAAATGTTAAAGCAGCATTCTAGTAACGTACGATATTCTTGTCTTCAATCATAGTAATGCCTGCTTTTAACAAAGTCTTGTAACTTCCCAAGAATTTATTTCATTCTCTGTTATTTTGATACTGGTTGTAATATTGTTGGCATTTTGTACTAGAAGTTGATGAAGAAACAGTGTCATTTCAGTAGACAGTGAAGTGCATTTTTAAGATCAAAGCATTAGAATTACTCACCTGGACTCATTTCTGGCTTCACCACTTGCTAACTGTGACCACAGGCAAATTGGGTGAACTCTACTTATCAATTTTCCCAGTAAGATTCTCAGCATCACAAGAGAAGTAATCCATGTAACACAGTAACTAATATATACTAAAATTTCATATTGTAGTTATTAGAATTTATCTCCAAAGTAATAATTTTTCCAAAAAAGAACACTGCCATCTTGCATATTTCAGGGAAACTGCTACTAAAGAGACAAATAACAGTCAAATTTTTGTAACTATATACTGTATATAGAAATATAATTTGTTTTGCTTCATTGCTATATTTCCATTTATTTAGGATATCGTTTATTGTTAAGATTACCACAAAGAAAAGCAATTGAATTATTAGGCTTCTGTGTAAATACATTTAAAATTCTGCCTCCACACATCTGATAATGTTGGGTTCATTGAAAACATTAGTTAAATTTCATTTTTGACATAAGTGATAATAAAGAACTCTTTTTTATTCATACTATTAATTTTAGTTTTTAAAAAATCTGTATTGTTAAAAGTATTACATATGTCCCCCCTTCTCCCCCACTGACCCTTTCTAGCCCACCCCCCTGCCCCCTGCCCAGGGATTCACCACCCTATTGTCTGTATCTATGGGTTATGCATATATGCATACAAATTTTTTGGTTGGTCTCTTCCCACCCATCCACCCACCCCTGCCTTTGGCTAAATCTTTTACTTTTCAGTAATTATTTTAGAATCTTCTAGAAGTTGAGGCATAAAACATATAATCTACACTAATAAGAGAGAAAGATGCAAGTTGACCTTACCTTCATGACGCCCACCAGCAAATCAAGAGTGAGTATGCAAATTAACCCAACAAAGATGGTGGGTTGATTTGCAGATGCAGGTGCCGAGCGGCAGGGGGGTCAGGATGCTTGTGTTGTCACCATGGCGATGACACAGGCGTTCTGCACTGCCCCAGCTGCTCCAGGCCTCTGGGCAGTATAGGAAGGCAGAAAGGCAGCTCTAGGCAGCATGGGAAGGCCCATTCTTGCACGAATCTTCATGTATCAGGCCTCTAGTCTATTAATAAACAAAAGTACTGATTTATTTTCCATTCCTTAAATAATACACCAAATATTTATATTTAAAAATAATTTTTAAAAATTATATTTCTGGAATCACAGAAAGATATTTACTCTCTGCCTCCAGTTCCTGGACTCCTGGCACAGAGTTTCCAAAACCCGTGGAATTTCCTGAGTGGTAAGAGTGATAAAGTTTCTTTTTTTGAAATGAGGAGATTCTTGGTGGGTCCAAGAGAACTTCAGAATGGGTGCTAGAAGCCAGAAAGATCAAGTGTTGCTTACAAACTTGAAACTTTCTGCTGTACTTCACAACCTCCAGGTTGGGGAGAAGGGTTGGAGACTGAGTTCATCAATGTTATGGACTGAATGTTTGTGCCTTCCCTCCCTCACTCTCGCCTTTGAATTCAAATGTTGAAATCCCCAATGTGATGGTACTGGGAGGTGGGGCCTTTGGGAGGTAATTAAGTCATGAGGCTAAAACCCTCAAAATGGGATTAGTGCCCTTACAACAAGAGACACTAGAAAGCTTGCTTCCTCTCTTTACTGTCCACCATGTGAGGACATAACAAGTAGACGTCCATCTGCAAATCAGGAAGCAGGCGCTCACCAGATACTAGATCTGCTCACAGCCTTCCAGAACGACGTAAATCAATATTTGTTGCTTCAGCTGCCCAGTCTATAGTAATTTCATACAGCAGCCCAAACTAAGGCAATCATCAATGACCAATTTCATTAATCATGCCTACATAATGTTTGGATTCAGGGAGCTTCTGGGTTGGTGAACACATCCCTGGGCTGGGGGAGTGGCAAACACTTAGGCCATGGAGCAGAGTCTCCTGCACCTGGGACCCTTCTAGACCTAGTCTATGTACCTCTTCATCTGGTTATCCATCTGTATTCTTTATAATAAACGTATAACTGCAAGTTGACTATTTCCCTGAGCTTTGAGCCATTCTGGCAAATTATTAAATCTGAAAGAGGAGTAGGTCTATAAGAACCCCAACCTTGAAGCCAAGTCAAACAGAAGTATGAGAACCTGGGAAACTGGTCTTTTGGGAGTCAGAAACTAACTGGTTAGTTAGACTCAGAATTTAATTAAATTGTAAGACAACCAGTTGGTGCTAGAATTAGTTGGTGTCAAGAGGACAAAATAATGTTTCACAAGACCTTGATTTAATGTCCCATAAATTAGTCCAATTACTTCTCTTAGTTCTGAAGAAATTGTTTTTCCCCCTTTTTTCCTTAGAAACATTTCCATTTCAATAGAAAATAACAGAAATTTTGTTGATATTAAAATTATTTACATTTGTATAGTCTGGAACTGTTTTCAAAAAGTCTTTCAGAACCATAAGAGTGTAAAATCCCTTAAATCAGGTGTCTTTTAAAAAAACATGTTAAAATGTAACCCTTTAACCTGAAATAATATGTCTCTAAATAGTATCTGTCTTTTATTCCACTGAGGAGTCAATATCTTTATTATATTTTAATTAGTTTTAAAATTTTACTTTTTCCTGAAACATTAATATTTTTAACATCAGCTCAACAATGTGATTATATGTGTTGAATTATGTATGTGTATATATAACTAATTTTTTATACATGCCTACAAAGGAAAGCAGAATTAACCTTTAAAGTTTTATATACATAAATTCAGAGGGAAAACTTTTTTTTATTACATGCTATCATTATGACTCTTACATGATAGCATCGGATGCCTATAGCTACAAAATAATAAGGACAATAAAAGGTTTATTCAACTGCATATTTCTTGATTTATTTATAGCAGTTGTGGAAGCAAATTTTTGTTTTCTAGGAATAGTAACAATGTTGCAAACAGCTATTTTCTGGTATAGTTAAATTAGAAATGCCTGAGGAAAAATGTCCAGATTAAAAGCAAAAACTAAAACCAGAAGGTAAGCAAACGAAAGCAAGGAAGCAAACAAAGAAATAAATAAATAGGAAAAATATTTAATTTAGGGGCTTTACCCAAGCAAATGCCTTAAGAATGGAATTTATAGATTTTTTAAAAACTTCCTCTTAAAAATATTGCAGCTTAGATTTCCTGTGAAGATGGGGGTGTAAGTAAACATGGTACTCAAATACTCCCATAACCATATCAAAATTACAGTTAAACTACAGAACAACCATCATTCAGGACTGCCTGAATCAAGCTGAATGAAAAACCTACAACTAGGGAATTAAAGAAGAAACCACATCCAGACTGGTAGGAGAGACAAAGATGGGTGATGACCTGGCCCCAAATCCACCTATGAGAGATAAAAATCAGAAGGGATCTCTTGGCCTCAGAGGTCCCCCTTGAGGAGTGGGGAGTCCCTGCCCTATACCAGGCCTCCAAGTCCAGGGTTCCAGAGCCAGAAAGAGAGTCCCCATAACTTCTGTCTGTAAAAACCAGTGGGGATTGTGGCTGAGTAAGAAGGAGTGCTACTTGAGTCCCATTTAAAGGGTCCATCCAGACATACTTGGATTCACTCCCTCTGAGCTCCACTGCTGGGGCAGCAACTTGAAAGTACCCAGGGCCACATGGGGAGGAACTGAATTGTCTGACCTCAGAATGAAAGCTGGGGGGCAGCTTTCTGTCAAAAAACGTGTGTAGAGGTTATTGTTCCTTTTCTAAGAGCTTCTCCTCCTACTCTCCTATCTCACCCTTCCACCCCCTGCCACTACCAACAGAACTAACAGTCAGGTGCCATATCTGAGTCTCCATCAACCTGGCTCACATTGATAGCCCTGCCCTGGTTATTCCCTGAGACCCTGCCTTACCCAACTTGTGGGCCCACCCAAGCCTTTTCCAGATGTTTCCCCATACAACTGGCCTCTCTTGCTTCATACTTCAGACTTCCTTAAAATCTCTCAAACAAGCAGCATCTGGCCTCTGCATACTTTGTACTCTCTTGCAAAAGCGGCCTCCATAAATAAGACTGTCAGCTGATTTCTTAACAGAAACTTTGCAGGCCAGAAGGGATTGGCAAAAAATATTAAAGTTATAGGAAGCAAGTACGTACAACCAAGATTACCTAGCAAAGCTTTCATCTAGAATTGAAGGACAGATACAGACCTTCCTACACAAGAAAGAGCTAACTGAGTTCATCACAACCAAACCAGAATTATATGATTGGGAAGTTCTTGGATAGTAGTCAGGCGGCCTGGATTCCAGCCTAAGTTAACTCTTTAATGGTAAGTACCACTCATTATATTTGTATCTAGCTCAGTGTCTACTGTGTAGTAGATGTTTATTAAGTGTTCATTGACAAGTAGAATCTAGTTTATCTGAATTTGGAGTTAACTCATTGAAGCATGTAAGCACTCCTTTACTACCTCTTTCTATTGGGCTTCACCCCTTAGTAATGAAGATCATTCTCCTTAATTTAGGAAAAACAAAAAAAATTAACAGGTCAGCCAATCAATATAATTTTAACTGCTTTCTCTATGCCATCTGTTGTGAAGAGTTGAGAAGCTGTATCTTTCTATATTTTATATGAAAGCTACCCAGAATTTGAGCTGCTAATATCCTTTTAGGTTTTGAATGAAAAAGTGATAGGTGAATTAAAGTTAAACTTAAAATCCAAATACTTTACAAAAAATTTAATTAAATTTGGCTGTGTAGTACACCTTCACATTTTTCAGCACCTCCAAGAATAATATTAGAAAATATCTCTTCCTCGGTGTAATAAAATCTGCAAGCATTCAGGACTTATTAAATTTATTAAAGTAAAACGCCTGAGTACAGTTCAAAGTGAAGATGAGAACTTAACATAAACACATGATATGCTAAATATTATATATTTAAAATATAATACTCTATATAGATTTTCCTACTAGCACAGTGGAACTCCCAAAATTGATTTAAAATGTGTTAGACAATGCATTAAGCAGCAGAGAGACAATGATGAAGACTCAGCATTGGGTCTTTAACTGAAACTAGCAAACGAGGAAATGTGAACAAAATTGATATAAATGTTGTGTAAAAACTGTGACAGTTGAAGTGACACATACACATGCACAAAAAAAGTAAAAATAATTCTGGGCAGGAGTATTGTAGGCAAATATGAGAGCTGAAGAAAATGTCGAAGTGGGTTTTTAGAGGAAAGTGAAGCTGACTGAGTAGAGACAGGAGAGAAGGCATTCCAGACTAAGGAAAAAGCAGGAAGAAATAATCTATGATGAGTCCAAGGATTTACTGTGGCTAAATCACTGGGTGAGAGTGATTTTGAAAGGAGATTATAAGTGTAGATTAAAGGCACAGTGTGAAGTCTATGTAATCCACACTAAGGATTTTGAATTATTTTTTACCTTGTAAGCAGCAAGAATTCATAGCATGTTTTAAGCAGTGAAAGGACAAATAAGTAAAATATAGCATGTTTTTGAAAAAAAATCATCCTAAAGCTTATTTCAAGCATTCACTTCAGGAAAGGAACTAAATTAATGTAGTAATTAAAGGAAGTATTGTGGCCCAGCCAGCGTGGCTCAGTGGTTGATCATCGACCTATGAACCAGAGGGTCATGGTTTGATTCCTGGTCAGGGCACATGCCTGGGCTGTGGGCTCAATCCCTAGTAGGGTGCATTCAGGATGCAGCCAATCAATGATTCTCTCTCTCATCATTGATGTTCTTTCTCCCTCTCCTTTCCTCTCTGAAATAAATAACAGTATATATATATTTTTAAAAGTGAGTATTGTGTTTTCTAGTTTTCTTTCCAACCTAGATAACTTTAAAAAAAGTTACGAAATTTTATTTTATATAGAGCACAGTGAGGAGATAGGATTTGAGGATGAAGTAAACTTTGATTCAAAGCTTGTAGTAATCATGACATTTAAGGGAGAAAAAGACTCTTAAAAGTCAGTTGCCAAGTGGCTGATTTTTGGTTTAAATAGAGTAGCCCTGGGTGGGAGGAGGCTGTCTGAGAGGAAGAGATGGGGAGAACCTGAGCTTTGACCACTTCCTGGAGGAGAGCACCTTCCATTGGGAGTGTTAGAGCTGTCAGCAATTTCAGAAGGGATGAGAAAGAGCAACGACTATTCATGCCACTGAAATTTGACTTGAGGTCCACAAATTGTTACACTGTCCTCTACACCTAAAAACTCAGGAACTGGTACAATTATTCTGGATCCATACCAAAGAGGCAGTGTGTGTGTGCGTGTGTGTGTGTGTGAAAGAGAGAGAGAGAGAGAGGGAGAGAGAGAGACAGAGAGAGACAGAGAGAGAGAGAAAGAGGATAATGATAATTTACCACAATCAATCTAACATATAGATTTAAAAGACAAAACCCATCTATTTTATTTAATAGTGACTTATTAAAGACCTGGTGAGACCAATGAAGTAGGAGACCCTGCCATCAAGGGCGTGTGGGTCTAGCAGAGGTGACAGAAGGCAGGAGAAATAGAACGTTCTAAGTCTAACAGTTAACGAAGGCTTACTCTGTTGCTTGGATTTCACATTCCTTTATTAATGGCTGAGGCCCACACCCTCAGCTGCATGTGGTCAGGGATTTGTCCTGTCACCACCACATCCCAGTGCCTGGAAGAGTTCCTGAATCGTAGTATGCCCTCAGTAAATGTTTATCTTAATTGATTAATACATTATGAAATACGAATTAGGATAACAATTTCAAAGATAATGAAACTGGTGCTAAAAAAAGGTTAAATGACTTGCTATGTGTATGTAGCTAGTAAGTGCCAGAGTTAGGACTCCAAGGCTAAGAACACTTGTATAAGATTTCCTATTTCAGTCATGCATTTGCCTTTCAAATATCATTCCCATATAAACACTTTTGAAACTGATATGCAGAAAAAACAGGTGTGGTCTTTACTTAGTATGGGTCAATTTGTACAGCTGAAATAGGGAAAAACTTTAATTGTCATTCAATCCACCCAAAATGGCAATGCCCTTAAACATAGGGGCTATTAGTAATACAAATATGAGGTCTCCACTATTGTGAAAAGCCTGCATAACTAAACAACAGGCCTCCAGAGGCAAGCCTGCTTCGAAAACTCTTTCTGGCTTGGCTATTCTCCATTTTCATATAAACGGCCAGGCCTGCCAACCCCTGAAGGGCTAAACATCTATAGCTTGTGACAAAGGTTCTGCAAAAAAGAAACACTATGTACTGTCTATTCAAACTTTCCCACTTTTCATATGTTCGGGTCACTACATGTTAAGAAATATTTGAGCATCTAAATGGCCTTTTAAAACTGGCCTGGACCAGGTCTGGAAGATACAAACCTATTTATTTTCACTGGAAGTACATAGAGAAAGATATATTGGTGTGGTAGACTCAACCCTTCAAGTTGAACATGATGAAAAGTTTATTTCCTTGAAATGAAACTTTTCTAGGGCTCAAAGACATTTGGTCAGCATTTCTGAAAATCTATAAGAAACCAGATAAATTTATGCTCTATAAAAGTCTCATATTATAAAATGAGTTATAAATTAAACCAAAATTACCGATCACATGTTGTCATCTCCCTTTCTCCTGTTCTCTCATTTATTTGTTTTATTAATATCCCCTAGTTTTTAATGGCATTCAGAAGATTTGTATAATATATCTTTCTATGATAAACATTGATTTTTAAGAAAGAAAAATCAAGTTAAATAAATGATACACGTGATAACATTTTTCTTGTTTACAATGTTAAGTCAGAGAGATACATTGTTCCTAATATTGATTTAAATGGGAATGAAAAATGTCACAGTTTTCATATTGGTCCCTGACTCTTATTTCCAGAATTAAGAATCTAAGGCCAATCCAAAAAATTAAGTAAAACTTAATGAAGAATACACACAAAAGATACTTAGGATTATAATTAATTTCATAGTAAATTTATTTATAAACTACTACTAGTAATAATGAAATCTATTATTATTAATACTTATTTTAGTTGTTAAATGAGACCATTTAGCGAGTCAATGGGTATTATAAATGTAGCTATTCTCAAGCCCTGGGGCCAGACAAATAATATATACTTTAGATTTTTGTGGGCCACATATGGTATATTGTGGTATATTCTTCTTTTCCATTTTTTAAAAACTATTTTAAGAAATCATTCTTAGATCATGGTCTGGATCTGGTCAGTATCCTATAGTTTGTCAACCTCTGCTCTCCCTGTTCTAGCCTTGTCCCTACAAGGCAAAGCTCTAAAGCCTTTGCTGATACCTTAACTTGTATATGCAGAAGAGGAAATGTTTGCTCAGAGACGAGAAAAATAAAACTTTCCCAATTTAACTGCTTTTATTTTTCTTTTCAGTTGCACACACAAAGCCTTGTGCATTCCCAGGTGTAGACAATTCCAGGGCCTGCTGTGTGTCAGCAAAGGGGCTCCGGGCTTCCCAAACACACCCTTACAGAGCATGAAATCTGAGTCAGATAAAGACTCAGTTCTAATTATGCATGCAAATGAAAGGTCCAGTTTCATAGTGAACTCTGTGTATGCGAATGACACAAAATTCTGGTGGCCTGAATCTGTTCTTTCATTTAGCAAATGGCCAGTAAGTGTTCAGATATCTCAGGCACTGTGCAAGGTTGAATGAAGAGCAAACCTGAGAGGCCCCTACCCATGTATCCCTTGAAGCAGAAAGAGAGATAGAAATAAACATGTGTTCAATGGGGAAAATAAACAGATGTGATGGTGAGTAACAATGTCTGGGGCAGGGGGTGTCAACTGGTTTTTTGTTGTTGTTGTTGTTTTTTAATACAAAGTTTATAGGTTGATTATGGAACTCAAAAATAGAATATTTTCCAGGCACACTTAACTCAACTCAACAATATTCACCCAAATTGAGGTTTTATATATGAATAAAAAAGAAATGTATTCATCGCTTTCATTCTGGGGTGCAGAGTATAAATAGGACAGTCAGGGAAGAGTGCTGATTTGCTTATAATACTAAATATTACATGAAAAAATATCAGCCTCTAATGGGAAAATTATCAAGAAGAAGTAACAACTTCCATAGAACTTTAATAACTCTTTTTAGTACTCAGGTAATCTTCATAATTTTCATGGAAAGAACTTGTCAGCTTACCCCAGTTGTCAGCAAAAGTGTAATATCCAAGAAATAATATGTCCTATTGAGGAAAATTCCCTAATTTTACCAAGGACATTACTAGTATACACACTTATCAATGCATTAGAAATAGGTAAAAACAGGTTTTTAAAATAAATACAGAATTTTTGATATCTTTAATTTCACATCCTGTGCTTTTCACATTCTTGTTAATCTATAAAATAGAATATCCTGTAGTAGATCTCTTCCTCATTATTTCAAATTAGCCAGCTTCCCTAGTGTTGTATTTCATTTCCTTACCATTAAGTATATTCAGATCATGCTACTTACTAAAACTGACATTCATTCTAAATTGATTCATTTTTCTTTTCATGTCACTATTTTAAATTTATTCTAAAAATAATCTTAATTAATCAAAATAACAAAGCACAGCGCACAATTTTTGCCATAAATGCTGCCTTGGGAACTTTACTGAATTCTTGAGGTACTGAGTTTATAAAATTAAAGACCTGAAATCCTCAAAATCTAATGAAATTGGAGAGGCTATTACTTCCATTTTTTAGTAAATAATAATTAAATTTAACAGGTAAATTTTAGGTTTCACATGAGACACTAATTTTCTTATGCACTCCAAAGTCAATAAAAATATCCCCTTAAGAATTTTAATGTTTCCTAAAGCAGTAAAATATAGTGCTTGAATGATAAGCTTTATGTTTTTGCAAAAAAGATAGTGACTTAGTTTATAGTTCCTTTTATGTAAATCCATTTTGTATTCAAAAGTAATGTAATCTGTAATTAAAATGCCTGAAACAAGAAAACACCATAAAAAGTGTTGGGAAGCATCAGCCCCCTAAAAATCATTACAGACATAAAGCCAACACACTTGTGTTAACTTGTAGAAAGGCCAAACTTTTATTTTTATTTAAAAAAATGAAAGAGAGAAAGAAAGAACATTTTAACATTGTGTAAAGCAAACTAGAAGAGTGGAATTTGACATTCTGGACTCTCATTTCAACTCTGACACTTGTGTGACCTCAGGCCAGATAGTGGATCTCTTGGTGTCAGTTTCTGCTCCATCTGCTCACTTTAAAGGGTAATTGAGAGGCAATGGGTGAAAATTTCCTGCAACATACAAAGAGTGCAAAAAGTCAATTGATAACTGACAGTAATGTTGTATATTTCCAAACAAATGCTAATAAAATCTCAGATTTTCCCCAGATGATAAGGAGCAATCAATAGCTTGATGGTTCAAATCAAAACAACCATTTCCATCAAAACAGCATTAACCATTTATAGCCCTCCATTCTTCCTAAGCCTTTAAATAGCTTTCCCTATTTGTTGTAATATAATAGTCACACCTTAAAAATAACAAAAACAAAAAGCACTAGTATTCCTAAATCTCAAGAATCAAAGTTGGAAAGTATGGAAGAAGAGAAACACAATAACCATAACAGTTTACTACACTGAAGTATCTCCAAATGTTCATGTGGTTAATATATAATTTCAGAGTAGTATTTGCTATGTGGTATGTTGGAAAATGTGGTAAGCTGGTCATTGTAGAAACAATGGTTATGTTCTTCATGGAGCCATATAAATTCATCCATAAATAAAATAACTCTTACGGGCTAGTATGAAAGATTTCAGACATTTAAGGCAATGATAAGGGTATATATCTATATGGTGTCCCAAAAAATGTATGCACACTTTAACAGCTGATAACTCAATTTTCAATCCTTTGAAATAATGGGTGAAGCCAGACTAAACTTTGAACAAATAAAAATTTATCCTAAAGTGTCATTACACTTTTTATAATGAGGATACATAAAAGATAAAATTTATGGTACAAATCTGGCAACAGTCAATGAATTGAAGGCACACAAATACTGAACGAAATGATTCTTGATGTTTGTGATTCCCTTGCTTTGCATTATCAGCAGTGCCTGGACCAGAATGATCCTCAATTTGAAAGTAGGCACTGACAAAAAAATTATTCATTTCTGTAGATTCTTTCAATCCTTTGAAATAATGGGTGAAGCCAGACTAAACTTTGAACAAATAAAAATTTATCCTAAAGTGTCATTACACTTTTTATAATGAGGATACATAAAAGATAAAATTTATGGTACAAAAGATAGAGAGTTAGGAACATCAATGAGAGAGAAACATCGATCAGTTGCCTCCTGCACATCCCCAGCCCGCAACCAAGGTACATGCCCTTGACCAGAATCGAACCTGGGACCCCTCAGTCCGCAGGCCGACGTTCTATCCACGGAGCCAAACCAGTCAGGGCCATTTCTGTAGATTCTTTTAAATTTTTGAAAATGAATTGTATGTTAATAAACACTGACTACATTTTTGAGACATGCTGTGTGTGTGTGTGTGTGTGTGTGTGTGTATACAGTGTGATATATATATATATCATACCACAGGGGAAACATTCTTGGTGTATAGTCATCACCAACCTGGTATAAAAAAATAGTGTGAAAGTTTCAATAAATAATTTTAAACACAAATATTAGACAGCAATATTGAATTGTTATGTCCCATGTCCTAGCAAACAGGTTGTCTGATTTTACCCAGAGAGTGTTACGCGTCTGGGATTCTAAGTCTATTTAGAATGTATCAAAGTCTACACCTACCAGGCACACTTAGGTCTTTAAATAAGTAAACAGTCTGTAAATGCCCCCTGTAATTTTTTCTGAACTGAGAAAACCATAAAGATAATACTTTCCAGTAGACTAGGATACAGAAGCATTCAAGGAACATGCATTGTTGTATATATAATCTACAGGTCAAAAATCATCAAATGTCTTTTGAAAGAGAGCATCTGTGCTGTTATCTTCTACAAAGAGTAACGATGGTCTATTTGAATTCGTTTTGTTTCTCCACTTCCTTCTAACCTTGTCTACCAATTTTATGTCCACAAAATATATACCTAGCATATTTGGAGACATGAACTTTATGACAGATCAGAGATATTTCTAATTCTAATCACCCAAGCCACATATTTTATTGCTTTATTTTTTCCTTCTATTCTTTACACATATATTTTTGAGATTTTTTTTTTTGCACAGATTCAAGCAAATACAATCATGGCATCTTTATTGTGCAAATGTTCACTTAATTTATTAAGTAGTGCATTCTCTTTAAAAAGTACTGATTTCCTCAAATATTAGGTTAATATGTGTTGCAATATTTGGTGTGTCCTCTGCTGTGCACCAATTCTCCCAGGGATAGTGACGTCTTTTATAGGATTGGTTGAGAAAAAATGCCCATGGAAGCAATTTGTAATCTATGAAACGCTCTGTCTGCCCAGTGCCACACAGCAAGAGGGAACACAATAGGTAACTTAATGATCAGAGAGAAAGTAATGATGTTAAATCCAAGTTATGCTTAATCTTTAATGTTCAGTTTGTGTGAGCACAGGCCTGCAGGGAACAGATGTGAAACATGACCAGAGATGGATCATTCTGCAGAAAGGTCTTAATGCTAGGGGAGAAAAGACACCATCTATGCAGTCAGAGACACAGGGATGCCACTGCCGGCTCTGCCAACGACTACCTACTTATTAGACACATTACTCTACACAGCCACCTTGCACTTTAGTTTCATCACCTATAAAGTAGGGATAATTACTCTTACTACATAGCATTCTTGGAAAGATTAACCTTCTTATATGTGTAAAAGTCCTAGCAAGTAAAGCTTTTGGTACATTACTGTCTTTTCATAAGTGTTAGCATCATTTATTCCTCCTTCCTCTTCTTCATCATTTAAATTAAACTCAGTAATTATTTATTGAGAACCTTGTATGGTTACATAGTAAGCATTAAGGGATGCTGCCTTCAAGCATTTAAAAAGCTAGTGAGGGAGATAAACACACAGTCCATTCAACCAAATACACAAATACACAAATAAACAAGGACACTCGGCCAACAGCTACTTTTGTTTGTTGTTTGTTAATGGTGTCATTATCACCCTCCTATTCCCTTTCTTCCACAAACTGAACCCTGACTGGCCATCAATCATTGGACCCCATTAGATCTACCTCCTTAGTATCTTTTGCATCTATTTTATTGTTTGCATTCCCCTTCTGGTCACTATTTCATTCTTCTACTGGCCACTGATCTAATTTCGGTTCCTATTGATTTAACTACTGTGAGAGTTTCTTAACAGGTTTTCATGCCCCCAAACTTTCTAATTTATTCTTTTGCATTACTAGCTTGATTATTATCACTCAAACAAATTTTATTTCCTTTCTCTGTCTCCTAAAACCTTTGAGTTGCCCATGATAAACAAAGCCCATTTGTTTAAATCGCCCCTTCCTGCAAACCTAGCTTCTACTAACTGGCCAGCCCATTCTAGGTCATAAAGAAAATAAATGTTCTTTACGCTCGACTTGCATCCTTTTGCCTTTCCTGCATTTCTCAAGTTGGAACTAACTTCAATGACGTATCTTTTTCTCATCACAGAATATCTTCTTGTCCAATCTGACACAAACTTTGTGATCCTGATCTGCATTGTTGGCATGAATTCTTCCTTATTCTCATACCTATATTATGACCTCTTTAAACATAAACTCTTATAGAAATCTGTATGCCTGTGCCTACATATCTCCTCCACTGGAATGTGAGATCCTGAAGGCAGGGAATATCAGACCCAGTGTGGATGTCCTCAGGCCTTCGGAGAATGCTTTGCTGTTTGGGAGGCTTAAGAAGAGAGACTTTCAGATGCAACTGGGTTCAGCGTCACTTGGGCAAACTGTTCTCACTGACTTATCTTGCATTTTTCTCTCATCTACTTAGATATTACCTTGTAAAACTTTTTAATATAGTTACCTAACTCTTGACTAGTGATATTCAATTCCACACTCTCTTTTATTTTAGACAGGTTAACAGTTTCCTGCTCAGTGGAGTATATAATCATCTTCCCATTTAACTATAGAGCAGTGGTTCTCAACCTTTCTAATGCCTCGACCCTTTAATACAGTTCCTCATGTTGTGGTGACCCCCAATTTCATTGTTACAAATTGAACATAATTAAAGCATAGTGATTAATCACAAAAACAATATGTAATTATACATGTGTTTTCCGGTGGGTCTTAGGTGACCCCTGTGAAAGGGTCGTTCAACCCCCAAAGGGGTCGCAACCCTCAGGTTGAGAACTGCTGTTATAGAGGAACCATATGATGTCATTTGCCAAATTCAGCCTTTATGAGATCCCAAACTTACAGTAGAAATGTCACAAACTGATTGAATTAATTGACCACAAATCAGAATACACCAGCAGTACACAAGATGAAGATAATATCACCAGTTGGGACTCACAAAAACAATAACTTACAACTTGAGTATTTCTTGTATCTATTAATGCATAACAAACTACCCCAAAACTTAGCAGTGACTTAAAACAATGACAATTATTTTGCTCACAAATTTGGGATTTTTTTTTTTCTCACAGATTCTACTTCACTTAGCATAACCTGGGTTGGCTAAAGACTGGGGGCTGGAAACAAATGAAGGCTGCCCCACTGGCACTTTACCTGGGGCTGTGTTCAGTGCACCTATAGATGGCTTTTTCATTTGGCTTTCACAGAGCATGGTGGCTGAGTCCTAAGGGCAGGCGTCGTAAAAGGAAGAAGAGGAAACAGTATTACCTTTTATGATAGCTTAGAAGTTACATAGTGTAATTTCTGCTGTAGTAACAGATTCAGGGCAAAATGTACACAGATACCACCTCTTGGTGGAAGGAGCTCAATATCATATTGTCAAAGACATGCAGACGGGATATATTGGTACACAATGTTTGGAAAACACAGTCTTCTACACTGAGTTTAAAGATGACATCTGCAGGCATAGTTCTCCTGTCTTCTGATAATGCTCCCCATTGCATATTATTAAATGTAGGTTTTTATGATAATGGTGGGGAAGAGACCAGGGTTATTGAAGGTATTGCCCCAGAGAGTAGAGTTTACTAGTACTGCCTGGAGTTGCGATTAATATACTTCATACCTAACTACAGATATTTTCAAGCTCTAGGACACTTGTTTAAAGATTCAGATTCCTGGAAGCCAGAGATTTAAAATCAGTAGGCCTGACTTAATGAAAAGGTATGTGGCAAACATCCTCAGTGCTTCTGAGGTATTTGATTTAGGATCCACACTTTGAAAAACACTGGTGTGGCCGTAACCGGTTTGGCTCAGTGGATAGAGCGTCGGCCTGCGGACTGAAAGGTTCCAGGTTCGATTCTGGTCAAGGGCATGTACCTTGGTTGCGGGCACATCCCCAGTGGGGAGTGTGCAGGAGGCAGCTGATCGATGTTTCTCTCTCATCGATGTTCTAACTCTCTATCTCTCTCCCTTCCTCTCCGTAAAAAATCAATAAAATATATTTAAAAACAAAAACAAAAAAAAACCCACAAAAAACACTGGTGTGTGATTTCAGCACATCCCATAGGATTAAAAAAAAAAGACTCAGACATTCGTGTATTTCCAGTACCCAACTAGTGTTTTGGAAGGGTGGAGTTGGGAGGGAAGTGGTCCTGTTCAGTGGCAAGCAGTGTCACAAGCTGTGCTGATGCTTTCTTTTCTCAGCCTTACTGTCTTGGTAGTTAGAAGCAAGTTACCGATAATACCTGCCGCATGAGACGTGGGATGTGGGAAATAATAATTATTGGCTAGGGGTAATCTCTGTACATATTTTTCATTTTAAATTTCGACCCAGATCCGTGCACATTTTCATAAAAGAAAGCTGAAGTTTAGAAAGAGGAACACTGCATACAATTAAGAAAGAAGGTAGAGGCAGAGCCAGGATTCAATGTTCCTCTGGCTCCCAAGACATTGTCTCTCTGTCCACTGTACCTCAATGCTCAGCATCCGTAGTGCGGAATGTAAACTTGATAGCATGTCATCCACTTTAGTTCTGTGAATAATCTACTTAACACCCGACGCCATACAAGGACCATGAGAAGACTTTTCACCCCCAGCAGAAAGTCTTTGAAAACACGTGCCATACGTGCGTTTCATCCTGCAGTCATCTTGTCTCTGCAATGCAGTACTGAACACGGAGGTTGGACCAATTACTCTTTGAAACGCTTTGCAAGAGAAAACACTCCTCTCTCTGAAAAGGATTGGCACCACTTTTAGGTAACCCTGCTCCCACAGCTGAAGATGAATCAAGTTGACCTGCTGTCTGGGCAAGTATATAAGTTTCTCTCTTAAACTTTCTCAATTCAGGAACCACTTTTCCTTCTTAACTGTGCATTTTTCACTTTAGCACACAACATAGGCTATCTGTACTGCAGGGATCCGTGAGAATTCAGTCACGAGTTAACCGCCACCCAACACAGACCAAAGGCTCTTGCAAGACATATGATGTTGGAGGCAGTATAATGGGCATGTTAACCATCCTTTCTCCTAGTCTCCAGGCGCTGTCCTCACTATCGAGTTTAATCATCAGACAGTGGAATGAATACCTGGGCCATTTCCTCTTATTCCCTGCAGAAAGGCCTTCACCGAGTACAGTTTAATGTTCTGTTCTCAGCTTGTACAGGAATCAATACCAGAACTGTCCATTTGAAGAGCATTTCTGTTTCTTGCAGACATGGTCTCGTATGTTATTCAGAACCACTTATATCAGGAACCGCATGATAAATTTCTCCAAAAATTTGGTCCCAGGAAAAAGTTTGTTTCTACAGAGGAATGTGTTTATTTTCTTCCATCAGAAAAGAAAATGTGTAAACCAATGCATTTATCTTCTTGCCTTTCCTGCTAGAAAAATACTTAGAGCCATTTTGAGTGCCCAGCTATAGTAACTCACTCATCCCAGGGGCCTGTGGACATCTACTTAGTCTTTTTGCTCCTTTTAAAATTTTTGATCATTTCATATTTATATTTGTAGCTTTCTGGGTAGTAAAATTATGGATAGGTTAAAGAGTAGATTATTTTAAAAATGCATGGTACAAGAAATAAATATTAAATAATTTTAAACAATATCTTCCAAGACTTAATGAATCCTCACCCAGTATTTTGTAAATTTTCTTTCAAGAAGTGTTGCAGTAACAGGATTTTTTTTTTATTAGTTCTACCATGCAGGTATTAGAAACTCAGGAAGTCTTTTTTATTGAAAATTACCCTTTTCAGCTCTTATCCACACATTAGGAAAATCATGTCATTGTCAAGTGTTGCTGCCAATCATTTGTCAGTTACCAAAATGATAGGAAATAGTGTAGTCATGTCACATTTGGACCACTTTTAACCTCCTATTTCTGCAGCTTCAATCATTCTGGCTTTAAAATAAGGATTACACTTCTCTTTAAATGTCTACAAGAAGATTCTGAGTAACAATGCGTGAAATAGTGTCCAAACCTAGATTTTCATAATGTATTGATATAGGACTAGTACTGCCTTACAGATTGTTAACCTAAACAGATATCCTCTTAGGTAAGTACGAGAGCATGAAATTTAGAAGATAATGTGGAAACTAGAAAATGTAAAAAATTAGGCTGAAATTTATGTGTATAAGTTAAAACTACGAGTGACTCTGTTCATAGCCTCTCCAAAATTTGTGACAGTGTTGTTGCAATTAATGATTTGGCCACTTAGTCAGGAATTTCTTTTGTAACCAAGCCTTCATTTTAGTGGTTCAGGATCTTAAAATAATACAAATGTTTAGAAAGGTTATCATCTTCCCACCTGAATCACTTGAAAGTACTTTACTGTTTATATCCTATAAACATTTTCACATAATTTGACTGGATTAAAGATAATAAAGAATTATTTTCAGATTATAAAGCCGAAGAAAAGTAAAAATGTGAAAGCACCTCTATGAAGAGGTTTTTACCTTCACCAGCTCATTTTCTTTACAAGGACAAAGAACTCTAATTTTCTGGGGTTTTTATTCTGCCACACACACACACACACACACACACACACACACACATTTTCAGAGAGGAATCCTTTCTCTGATCGTAGGGCTGAAATAAAAATTGAGTCCAGGGTCTCTCCCACAGATACGGATGTGGCTCTGTGGGGAATCACACTGGGACTTCTAAACTAAGAACGTCACTGTGCTTCTGAGACTCTTTGCGAGAAAAAGGTAAATTGTTTGCCTGATGCTTCCGATTGCTTCATCGAGTTTTATAACAAAACACTTTATATAAACAGCCCTGAAATGAATACATGCAACACACACACACACACACACACACATGCAAACGTGTGTGTGTGTGTGTGTGTGTGTGTGTGTATATATATATATACCTAATATATATTAGGTCTTTGGATTTTATCATTTTTAAATAGCTGCATGAATAGTGTGTGGAGTTGGAACATTTTTTTCATGTTCTCATCTCCAAAAATATGAGGTGCATTATGTACAGATGGATGAGGGCTGTTCATTAATAACAGACAGTTATTACCACTCACAGAATGAAAAATGTTCATTTGTAGCAAATTATCATTAACTGAAAATGAATTCAGATCAGTAAAGGTGGTATTTAAAGAAAGTACCACCTTTCTTCCTTCCTGGTTGTATACCACGTCCATGCAACACAGAATAAATGACATAGCGGAAGTTTATTTAAAATTAACCAGTCACTCTCTCCAAAAAGATGTTGAAGATGATCTGATTTCTGAGGTACTCATTAGACTCTACAAGAAATCTTTGAGTAAGTGGTAAATGAATAGCATTATATATGCCCTAGTTACAATAAGGGTAACATCACACCCTAAATTGCTTTTTAAAGAGACTATCCTCATTTCAGCGAAATAAGTCAGTCAGAGAAAGATAAATATCACATGACCTCACTCATTTATGGAATATAATGAACAACATAAACTGATGAACAAAAACGGATCCAGAGACAGAGAAGCATCGATCAGACCATCAAACCTCAGAGGGAAGGCAGGGAGGGTGAGAGGAAGGGGAAGAGATCAACCAAAGGACTTGTATGCATGCATGTAAGCATAACCGATGGACACAGACAGGAGGGGGCTGAGGGCATGAGTCGGGGAGTGGGGGAGGGGGCAATGGGAGGATAAGGACACATATGTAATACTTTAATCAATAAAGAAAGAAAATAAATAAATAAACTTTAAAAGAAAAAAAGAGAGAGACTATCCTGCAATATACCCAACCTTGCCTTACTTTGTTTACAAAAATTAAAATCTGTATTAAGGAGACAATAGAAGGATATGCTGTAGGGATTTCATGTAATATTTTCTTTCAAATATAAAAGTAATGTTTTTAAAAGTTTATTTTTAACTTATCTCATTTTTAATGATAATGGAATGAAACTTTCCTTTTTTAGAAACTTAAAAATGAACTACTGAAATGTATGAGAGCCTACATCTTTTTAAAAAAATGTATGCCCTTTTCAGTTTTATAGCATGTCCTACGCTACAGACAGTCATACATCGCTGTCTCATTTCAGTCTGGGAAGCAGAACATAAATCATGTTCATGTGTCCCTTAGATGTGTGAGATCAGTTGTCCAATGTCCACCTTCTCATCTTTTCCTTTCTACTGTGACACTGGTGACAGCTATAACAACACTTTATACTCATTTCTCTTTAGTTATTCACTGACTGAGCCGTAGATTAGATAAAGTAATTCTTAGATTTAATGAGATATATTTCTTTTCCAGGTCCCAGCTCATGTAGTTTCATGCACACAATGGCCCAGGTGAACATTTTCTAACTTCTAGAAATTTGCACCCTCACTCACAAGCATAGCTCTTGGAAAGTAAAGACAGGTGTAAACAAACCCAGGTGCCTCTTCCTGTCTGTAAACTTGATGGAATGTATGATGGGAAAGGGGGAGCTTTTTTGAATCAGTGTTTGATTGGCTTAGGCTATAAAATATAAAGATGTATTTTCTTTCCAGAATAATCAAGCCAGAAAATATAATTACCAAGTAGACTTCTCAAAGCAAAGTTTCCTTCGGTGGTAAAACTTGACTGCAAACTGAAATTACAAAACATTACAAAAAGCACAAACATGAGGAGTAGGAAGAGGCCATTGAGGCCTTTGCTGGTGAGGGCTAACGGTTAAGGAGCTCTCATCCTCGGCTTGGAATGAAGAAAGTGCTTTTACGTGGATATCTCATTTAATGCTAATAAAAAGTATATGAGGAAAGTATTATTGTTATCTCCATTCTATGGACTATCAAAGTAAAGCTTAGAGAAGTTAAGACACTTGCCCGGGGTCACACAGCCACCATAGGAAATGCTTGGACCGGTACCCAGAGAGCTGGGCTCCAGAGCGCAGGTCCTGTCACTCTTCTTGACAGGCGCTCTAATGTAACCCTGGATTTTCATTGAAGCTGGCAGGGAAGTAACAGATCCAGGAGCCGTGTAGCATGCAGGGGCACACCAGATCTGAAATCAAGGCCAGCTTGGCACTCAAAAAAAATTACTTCTCAAAGAAGGAGCCAGGACAGTTGTCATTCCTTATGTGAGGCAAAAAGAAGTGTCCCTGAAGCAGGAGTTTGTGTTTAGTGTGCCATTTGGACTACCCCTCTCCCCTCACTCTCCATTCTCTCCCCACCCCACCCCATTTGCTTTGTGTCCAACCTCATAAAACACTCCTGTGTGTATTACACTGGCCAAGCACACAACTGCAATGCTGGCCTGGCGCGTGTAAATTGCCTCTCAGTGGGTGGCTATTATATTTATATTGGTTTAAACTGTTTCCATTGCCAATCCATTATGCTGGAATTCCCCCTTGCTGAGGGCAGCTGTGTTATTCTTTTCTTTGACTGAAGCCCAAGAACTATCTCTCCAACTCCTTGGGAACCAGCCCTTTAAGAGTAAACATCTTGATTCAAATGGGGCCCCTTCTTATCCCACTGCCACTTGCTAAATCAGGAACATTCCCCTCTGGCCCCAACCAGTTCACATTGTTCATTTTTTTAAAGGAGATAGAAATTGGAGTGGAGCAAGAAAGTGATGGGATGCCTATTTATGCAGCAAGTCAAAAGAATGTCCGGGAATAACACTTGTATCAGTAACTCTTCCTTAGAAGGAAAACAATCCAAGCATAACCAAGACAGGGAGTCCAGATGGCCCTGGGTATGTCCATACAAACACCCTTTGAGTAAAATGCAAGCGTGAGTGCCACTTTCTGAACAGAATCTTCTAGCAAAGACTTGTGTCTGTCAGTACTGAGCATTTCTTAAATGGAAGTTCCTTGGTTCCGTTTAAAGTTCAAAACTGGTGACTGAAAGTCAACAACTAATTGAACATCAGTAATATGCATCTCTATGTATAATTGAACATCAGTAATATGTATTTTTATTTCTATGGTAACATGACAGAATTAGGAAGCAAGTTTACAAATTTTTAAAAAATATTTTTATTGATTTCAGAGAGAGGAACGGAGATGGAGAGAGATAGAAGCATTAATGAAGAGAGAAAGAATCATAGATCAGCCTCCTCCTGCATGCCCCCCAATAGAGCCCCAAACCTGGGCATGTGCCTGACCAAGAATGGAACCATGACCTCCTGGTTCATGAGTCAGCGCTCAGTCACTGAGCAACACCGGCCAGGCACAAGTTTACAAATTTAATGGTTTTCTTGCATGCTAAGTTTAAACTGGTGACTGTTGATAATCTTACCCAATTTATCCTGGAAACATAAATCTTTGCTCCTAGGGGAAATATTGGAGAAATGTATATATATTAAAGCTATTGATACATGTGCAAAGGCAACCCAAAAGACTTTACTAATAGTGCATCAGTTTCATCATTCCTCATTAAGAATTCACATTTACCAGCAGTAGTTGTAAGAATAAATTCAATTAAAAATCATAATTCGTCCTGTTATAAATGGACAAAGAGATTGCTGTCCCTCCTTAGAGCATTTACTTTAGAAAACTTAAAGTTGTAAGTACTTTCTCCTTACGTGGAAATATATATATACGGTATACCCTTTTGAAAATTAGGTAGGCCTTTTGTCATCTTTAAGATCCAGGAATGCTTTTCCCTGGGACTCAGGAACCATCACTAAGAAATGTGAACATCAAACATGAAGGATAAAGCGCCTCCTCTCTCTCCCGCATCTGTGGGAGGGTAGGAGCCTGACTTCAGTGGGCGCCTTGCTTCAAGTTGCAAAACTACCTCCTGACATAAAGGCATGAAGTTTGTTTCTTCCTCCGGATAAAGCCAATTAGCTAACACAGACAGTCATTCCAGTACCAGTTTAATTTAGGATGAATTATGTGTGGCCAAAGAATGTTGCTGTCAAGTCTTCCTACTTGAGGACTAGTTACTAGTATTTATCTTGAAAACATATAGAATGGCGTGTGTCTGCCTGCCTATAAAGAGTGTGAGATTTCTCTCTGTCTTTGCAATCTCTTAGTGATTTCCTGTGATTGGCATTACATTCTGGTTTAATGCTTATTCAAAGTAAAAGTAAATTAAAAATGAGTAATAAAGGTGAATAAAATTTTTCTCTACTAAGTTTGTGGTTAAGATTTCTGGATTAGGAGAAGATTTTGTTTTTAATTATACTTCCCCAACATCATCAAGTTTTGAAAGGAGAAGGAATCCATATGGACTTTGGAGGCCATGTGTAATGGAGCAGGTTTTCGTCTCCATCTAATACACCAAGGTGCACCTCGCAAACCAACCTCTGCTTCGGTCAAGACCATGGTCAGACGTGAAGTGCTCGTTCTACTTCTGCATGTATGTGTTGTGTACTTGGGTTCATTAAATTGACATCACCGCCGTGTCATAGTAAAGTCTCTAAAGCAAAAAAGGAAAATTAAGCTTTTGACATGTTCATGAGAAAAACAGATAAATCTAAAGTTGAAAATCATTTCAAGGAAATTTTAAGGAGACCAAAATAATTTGTTACACATATGAAGTTTCTATTTGATATTTGAGAAAGGTAATTTATTTGGACTCAATTTTAGTTCTTGTATTTAAAATGTATGCCAGTCATTCTCAAAATTTAATAAGCATGAGGATCACCTGGGAAGCTTGTTTTAATGTAGTTTCCCAGGATCCACCCCTGAGATGTTGGTTCCGTGGATACGGGGTGGGCCCCTGAAATCTCCATCTTTCAGAGCACTTCAAGTGATCCCAATGCTGATCCAGGGTCTCTAAATTAAAGAAACTGGTACATGCAATGAATACATGACATTCCAAATTCCAGCCTAAATGGGAACTACAACAAATCTAGTCTCCCTTTTACAAAAATAAGATTATATAGTAAATTCTTATTCTTTTATTCAAGGATTATTTAGTTTTGCACTACGTTTTCTGCATAACCAGAAAAGAAAGAATACTTACAATTATGGGGAAAACATAACATAAAAATGGTTAGATGGATGTAATTTCAATATAGCTAAAAAGAAATAAAACCTGGAGTTATATATGGAAGCATTATATTAATTTGCAATATAAGAAGCCAGAGACTAAGGAAGGCAAATTCATTAAAATAAGAATAAATAAAGAATAATTTTTCCTTAAAAGTCCATACCAGAAATTTCATAGCACAGTAGAAACTTTATCTAATCATGTTGGAAGAGAGAATTCGGCATTTGAAATGTCAAACGATAAGCCTTCAACGAGTGGAGACAGAGCCACAACCACCCTTGGAGAGGCACGCGGGGTACCTGGATAGTGCACGAACTTCAGGATTTCTGGGAGACAAGTTTAATGGGAATTACCTCGGAAATTTTTCCTTAGGGGCACAAAATTTAAACTTATGCCACTGTGGAAAGATTAGCACTGTTGAAATTGAACTCCCTTGGTGAGGGTTGTAGCAGAACAGTATCTCCTGCTAAACCTGCTATAGGATTCCAGCTAACCCAATCTCAATTTCTTTGCTTTTTAAAGCCCCCTGAAGCTTTATAAAATGCTGCTGATATACTTTCTCTTATGACACAGATCAGTACTGTCACATAGAAAAGTATTCCTGACTCTATCTCCATATTTCCAATGTCAGCATTGCCCTCTCATAATATTTCACATCAGTCAAATCTTCAGTCATAGGATTCAGATGCTGCTGCACTTTTCAACCTCACAAAATGACAGGTCATCTTCCAACACACAACAAAAACAAAATCCGGCACAATATAGTGTGTTGTAGATCTGGATTCTTATTTTTTTTCTTTCTCATCCCTTTCCTTCTCTTTATTCACTTTTATGTCTTTGTTCCTCATCTGCTCCTTTTTTCCTGTGTTAATATTTTATGTATTCTATTTTATACCTTTGTACAACCATTCAACTTTTTTAAAAAGTTTATGTACTGAGCACATCAATGTATTTTATTGTATTTTTTTCTGGCTTCTTTTTTAATCTGTTTCCTACATTAATGTATTCTAATTATGCAAGAATTTCTTTTATACCTTATGCTTTACACTCCAGCTTTCTTTCTGTCTTTGATTCCTTATATTTTTACTAATTTTAACATATTACTAATTTACTCTATTATAAATTGTGACCCTCCAATCTTATATGTAGGCTAGAGGCCCAGTGCATGGATTCGTGCACGGGTGGGATCCCTTGGCATGGCCTGCGGGGATCGGGCCGAAGCTGGCAGTCCAATGCCTCCTGCTGCTCCTGCTCATCTTGGCCTCACCTCACCTGCCACCGCCCCTGCCACTGCTGCCGAGCAGTAGGCTCACTGCCACGCCACTCCGCTGCGGTCTCCAGGCTGTCATGGCCAGCTGTGAGCCCTGCATCTGGTGCCCACCGGTCAGCTGAGCAACACTCCTGCTGTGGGAGTGCACTGACCACCAGGGGGCAGCTCCTGGGTTGAGCGTATACCCCTGGTGGTCAGTGTGTGTCAGCGCAGCTGGTTGACCAGTTGACCAGTGTAAAGGTTGCTTAGGCTTTTATGTACAAAAATCGTGCACCTATGGATGAGGACAGTGGGGGGGAAAATCATACACCTATGGATGAGGACAGTTTCGGGGGGGCGGGGGCGGTAAGGGCAGAAGGTGGAGTGGGAACCGGGTGGGAAAAAGAGGAACTGTAATAATCTGAACAATAAAGATTTAATTTTTAAAAAAAAGTCCTAACCCTCAGTAACTCAGAATGTGACTATACTTAGAGATAGGACCCTTAAAGAAATAATTAAAGTAAAATGGGGCAATCTGGGTGGGACCTAATCCAATATAATTGGTGTCCGATAAGATGAGGAGATTAGGACACAGACCATATAGGCTGACAAACAACCATGTGAGGACACTGCCAGAAAGTCCATCTACAAGCCAAGGGGAGAGACTTCAGGAGATTCCAAACTTACCAGTACCCTGATCTAGATTCCAGAACTGTGAGAAAATAAATTTCTGCTGTTTAAGTTACCCAGCCTGTGGTATTTTGTTATGGTTGCCTGAACAGCTCAATCCACCAAAAAAAAATGACAGAACACTTAAATTACTAAAATTGGGAATAAAAAAGAAATTATTTTATAGAAACTAAAATGGTTTTGAAGAAGTACTAAGAACAACAACAAAAGAAGAATTACTGAGAACAGCTGTATGCCAACAAAGAACAGGACTAAGAGAAGAACAGGACTGGAAAAGATAATATAGTTGCTTAATAGCTAAGACATCAATTGCCGCCCTACCCAGTTTGGCTCACTGGATAGGGCATCAGCCTGTGGAGGTTGACCAGTTGACCAGTGTAAAGGTTGCTTAGGCTTTTATGTACAAAAATCGTGCACCTATGGATGAGGACA
>NW_006383008.1:5626015-5645701 GCF_000327345.1 Myotis davidii
AAGCCAAGGGAGAGACTTCAGGAGATTCCAAACTTACCAGTACCCTGATCTAGATTCCAGAACTGTGAGAAAATAAATTTCTGCTGTTTAAGCCACCTGGACTGTAGTAGTTTATGATGGCAGCCTAATATACTCTCTGTTTCCAGCTTTCTTTATCTTTTTATCTTGCTTTGTATTTCATTAGAGCTCATCCTTGTGTTTGGAATATTCAGATCAGTAGGCATGCCCTGGCTATTCCTCACTTTTCTTCCTCCTATTTATGCACGTATGTTCCTCTCTACTGATCAACACATGAAGTATTAAAAATATTCAAAAGCGCTTATTTTGTTCAAAGATTGTCCTGTGAGGCTTTCAACTCTCTGTAGTGTAACTTTTTAAAAAATATATATTTTTATTGATTTCAGAGAGGAAGGGAGAGGGAGAGAGAGATAGAAACATCAATGATGAGAGAGAATCATTGATCAGCTGCCTCCTGCATGCCCCACACTGGGGATCAAGCTCACAACCTGGGCATGTGCCCTGACTGGGAGTCAAACCATGACCTCCTGGTTCATAGGTCGATGCTCAACCACTGAGCCATGCCGGTTAGGCTCTCTGTAGTATAGATTTATCATCTGTAAAATGGGGATAATAAAAGTATTAATCTCATATAAGACCATTACAAAAATTTTATTAATTAATCCATAAAGTGCCAAGAACAGTGTCTGTTACATAATAAACCAAAGTAAATATTGGGTGGTATTATTATTGTTGCTTTTTTAAAAATATATTTTATTGTTTTTTTACAGAGAGTAAGGGAGAGGGATAGAGAGTTAGAAACATCAATGAGAGAGAAACATTGATCAGCTGCCTCCTGCACACCCCTTACTGGGGATATGTCTGCAACCAAGGTACATGCCCTTGACTGGAATCGAACCTGGGACCTTTTAGTCTGCAGGCCAACGCTCTATCCACTGAGCCAAACTGGTTAGGGCTATTGTTGCTTTTTTGTTGAATAAGTACCCATTGAATGCTTATCCTGTGCCAAGAGTTACCTTAATGAAGCTCCCGACCAAGTGGGAAAAATGACATAATATACAAACTAACCAATACATAAATAAATACTATCAGATTTGATAATTGCTATGCAATTACTCCTTTTTTCTATTTTTAATTGAGTTCATTGGAGTGACATTGGTTAAAAAATTATATAGGATTCAGACATACAATTATACAATACATCATCTGTGATGTGATCCATAGTGATGGGTGGCTCTTTTAAATTGGGTCGTTTTTATGAAAATGATCCTAGTTCTGAAAAAGAAAAAAACAGAGCCAGCCATGCAAGAGCCAGGTGGCTTAAGGAGAGACATAGAGGGATGATTAGTACAAAGACCCTAAGGTGGCATGGTTTGCTGATTTTAGGGAGTTAAAGAGAAATCTCATGTGCTAGGGGTAGCTGGAACCCAGGGTGCATCTTATCTTCATTCTCTCCCTTTGGTCTATTGTGCTCTGAAAAGGACATTTCAAGGAAAATTCTACTTGGTCCAGCTTGGGCTTCAAGGTCATTACCGACACAGTCACCACCTGAGTCACACATCTATCCCTGTATCCAGGGGAATGACAGCTCCAGCTGATATCACAAGGTTTGAAGGAGTTTCCCAGAAGAAGGAAGGTGCCAAAATGAAGCAATATATTTCCTCTATAGTTGAAAAGGAAGCTCCTTCTGGGAAGCAAGTGTGTAGGCATATGGGCTTAGTTTGTCCCTTGGACCGCAAAGAGGAACTCAGTGGGGGGAATGGGAGCCTGGGAGACTGTCTGGCTGTGGGCAGGGGTGAAGGGGATCATAGAAGGGACGGGGGTAGGATCTGGCCAGCCCATTCTTTCATCTCAGTTTGAGCAGGTTTAATGCAACTTTGTGATAAGTTATCATAAGTAATTTTCATTCTTACATCTAGATTTTGTGAAGTTTCTTCATAAATAGGTGTTATTCTTTTATTGGCAGCTCGGATACTTGGGACTTTCTCAAACATAACTACTGTGCATTTTCTGGCTGGTCTTCTCACCCCTCCGCCACAGGATATGAATGTTGGGAAGGTGGTCAGGGCTGGTGAACTGCTGAGCCGCTATGCCACACACTGCCCAGTGACTGGGGCTTCCCTGGGGTGAGCTGAGTGTCAGTACCTGTGTGCCTTACAGAAGCTGCTGTAAACTTAAAGGTGCTTCTGATTGCTATCAGGTACCAAAATATAAACTGCATTCTCGTTATTTCAGTCCTAGGACTTTACCATGAGAAGACACTGGGCAAAGTGGAAGGATATTGTTTATAGCAAGAAATGATTTGGAACAAAAAAAAAGGAAAGGGACATTTGGAGTAGGGAGTCTGTTTAATGTGTTGTCCACCATGAAAGGAAGGTAAATCATTAATGTTTTCAGTAAGTATTTATTCCCTACCTCTGGGAGAGATACCTACTGGAGTATTTTCCCACAACACAAAAATTCCTCTATTCTAAGGTCTGTCTCCCTGAGTCCACAGAGATAGGTTGCCTACAGTTATGATTCATTCATTCATTCGACAAAAATATATTGTATGACTTTGAGAGTTGTCGGGTGATAAATACACAAAGAAACCACAGCTCTGCTATTTTACTACTAAGCACAGTGCTCCTAAAAACATTTTAAGATAAGCTTTGGTAGACCACATGTAGGCCCTAAAGCAGGCATACCTAGGAGTCGAATTGCTGAGCATAGGGTATGCCAGGGGTGGGCAAACTTTTTGACTCGAGGGCCACAATGGGTTCTTAAACTGGACCGGAGGGCCGGAACAAAAGCATGGATGGAGTGTTTGTGTGAACTAATATAAATTCAAAGTAAACATCATTACATAAAAGGGTATGGTATTTTTTTTCAATAGTTTTATTCATTTCAAACTCCGGATCTGGCCCGCGGGCCGTAGTTTGCCCATGGCTGGGGTATGCCAATGTTCAACTTCAATGTATACCAGAGCGATGCTTTCAGATAGAAATATGAAGCAAGCCAGGAATATAACTTTACAATTTTTGTAGTTACATTAACAAAGTAAAAAGTCACAGGTAAAAATAATTTTAATAACATGTTTTACTCAACTCAATATATCCAAAATAGTCTCATTTGGACTTGGCTAATATTGCAAATAAATTTAATGAGATGCTCTACATCCTTTTTTCATATTACACTTTTAAAATTCTAACATATATAAAGCACATAGTTTAGAGCAGCCCCAATTCAAGTACACATGTGGTTAATAGCTACTAGACAGTGCAGTTTTGGAGGGAAGGGATTTTGAGTTCTATTATTTAATTCTGTGCAAAAGGAAAAGTATACAGTTACTGCAACATTTGCCTAGAATATAATAAAACTGAGTGATGTATTTTCAGTTCCAACCAGTTGATAAACTACTAAGAACCAGTTCTAATCAGTTGATAAACTACTGAGTGACTCAGAAAGGCCAGATCCTCGCTAGACCTAAATGAAAACTTCATCCTCGCCAGTGGCCATGATTCCAGAACTAGGTATGGTTCCTTATGAGTAGAGGGTAACACTGGTGACATCACATGGTAATGCTGCAGACATAAGCAGTGTCTTACATGATTTTATAAACATTGGGGACTTTATATGTCAGTAATTTTTAAAGTTTTGAGTATATATGAATTACCCGGGAAGCTTGTTAAAAATGCAGATTCCAATTCCAGAATGTACACCTAAAAATGTAAATGTTAAGGCAGTGATTTTGATATAGGAGGTCCAAAGCCCATGCTTAGATACACACGGCTGTATGTTGAGGGAACCTAAGAAAAACTTGTTTTTGAAAAGAGTCCTCTTGTAGAAACACTTAGAATAGATTTCAAAGGGTGAGACTGGAATTAGGGACAACCAATGCAAACCTGCTGCAATTGTTCAGAGAGGAAATAAGAAAGCCTGAAGTACGGCACTTTTGGCTAGAGATAGACGAGGGTGAACTGAAGAGATTTTAGGCTATTTGAACCTAGTGTGGTGTGGAAAATGGAGTCAGGAGAGAGGCATAGAAGTCTGGCTGCAGTGACTAGATGGACTATTGTGCTGCTATTCATCAAGGTAAGAAATACGAAAGGGAAGTGGAAAATGAATGTTTGTCCATTCCCATGCAGAACATACATATGCTACTTGAATGGCTATTCTGCCAATTTCTTTCAACCCATATGCCATTTCTGGCTAGTAGTGGTCATAATGGAGCCATTGTGATATTAGAAATGGAGTGATTAGACAGACATATCAAGAGCTACTATTGCCACAGAGATATTGAATACTCTGATCCATGAGATAGCCTGAAAAGTCTGCGTTTAATTCTTGTTACAAGTTGTTTTCCAATCAGAATGACTGTGAAATTCCTCCTTTCTTAGAAATTTTTAGAGAACCCAAAAGTTATCTGATACCTCTGAGGGAACATGGTTACCAGAGAGACCTCAAACTAAGAGTATTCAAGTTAAGTAGACAGAGAGTGGCAACACTATATCCCTCCCTGGGTTAACAAGAAAGCTTTTGACTTATCAGTGATTAAGAAGGACACCAAAACCAGAAACAGTGTTAATCAGAGTCCTGATAGCATGGCAGGAGGCCTCATCATGCCTCAGTCCTCTTTAGAAAGTTTTCAATGAAAGAACCTTTCTAGGTTTGGTTAGAGATTCCATGCTTTGATGGACCCTACTGGACTATCAAAATCATGATAATGACATCCAGAATGAGGAAAATGAGAGCAGTTCCTCTTTAAGAAGATATATGTGTGTGCACTGCACATTGCAATAGCATGTATTTCAATAATAAGTTATGCTAATGCAACAGGCGCTTGTTAAATTAAATTGCTTCCCTCTCTCCAACACCTCAAAAGTTGCCTAAAAGCGGCTTTCCATCCACTTGTAGAGAGTAGCTGGAAAGGATGCTGTACTGTCTCCCTCTAGGAGCTTTCTAGTTCTTGCTAGGGTGGTATCTGAAACCAAACTTCTGTAGTTTTTACAGCTTTATGTTCAGAATTTACCATGATTGCAAGAGCTGCTTCACAGTGATAAAAAAAATGCTTCAGAATTTCATATTTTTCCAAAGTAGCTGGTATTTCTGCTTAAATCTAAGCCATGTTTACCACAGTATTTAAAATGGAGTGTGGGGGTAAGAGGGAGAGATCAACCAAAAGACTTGTGTGCATGCATATAAGCATAAGTGATAGATTTGGACAACAGCGGGGTGAGGGTGAGGGCAGCAGAGGGGGGGGGGGGGGGGGGGGAGGGGAGAGCATGTACAGGAGTTGGGGGGAATGAGGGGATATGGAGACATATGTAATACCTTAATCAATAACAAAAAAAATAATAATAAAAAAGAAAACATTAAAAAAAATGGAAATACACCTAAAAGATATACACTCAGTTCAAGGACAATGGACTAAGATATCGCATTTACTCTGACTGGCCTCCAGATACTACCCAATTCCTTTCTTAAAAATTCTCCAATAAATGGCATTAAAACCAAAAGAGGTTTCCTCTCATGCCTGCTGGGCTTTAAGGAGCTGAAGCACGGATAGCTTGGTGCCAGCACAGAGCTGGTGAAAATAGTGGCAGCGCATCAGCCTTGGGCGTGCCCAGTCCTTCCTGCATCAACACTGACACCAATGAGGTTGTGCCAACAAGTCAGGTTGGGGAATTATTAGTGACAGGACACATTGTTCAGTGAGACAGAGCTGGAGAGAAAGAAATGGTGGGTCCTGTATGGACAGCCCTTCTCCATCTTCTCCACTGGTCCTTCTCCTCTCTCCCACCTCTAAACATTGAAGTCAAGAGGGCTTTAGTCTTTACAGCTCTTCTCTTACTATCTGTACTGAACTCCTTCTACAGGTGATAACATTTGGTTTATGACCTCAAGCATGCCATATCTCAGTGACTTCCAAATGTATTCACCCAGTCTAGACTTCTCTCTTGCTCTCCTAATTTGCATATCCAAACAGTTATTTGATGGTTCCATCTGTATATTTAATAGGTACTTCAAACTTAGCATGTCAAAATTCAGATTTTTAATTCCTCCCTTCAAATCTCCTTCCATACTTGTTTCCTCCTCCAAATGGCAACTCTGTTTTTCAGATTGTCCACACCAAAAATTTTAGTCACTCTTGATTTTTTTTTCCTTGTCACACTCCATATCCAATCCATTGGCAAATGTTTGAGGATAAAAATATTTATCCTCAAAATACATCCAATTTCACTTCATGTCCACTGCTACCATCATATTTTCTCTTGACTGCATTATCTTCCTCACTGGTCTTCTGGCTTCTAACTTTGCCATCTTAACATGGTTTTCTATATAACATGTTTCACACCTTGTTTCTTCATGGATGAAAATCCTCTAACAGCCACCCGCTATACTCAGGATAAAGCCCAAGTCTGCACATTCACTATGTCCCGTGTTCTAAGACCCAAGCTCCGCTCAGACTCTGCTACCCTCTTCCTTCCTCTCTAGGCACATTGGCCCCTTTCTGATCCCAAAGCACAGCATACTCACTCCCAGTTCCAGAGGCTGACTGTGCCCTCTGTTTGGAACATCCTTTCAAAAAATATTCACATCTTTGTTCCCTTATTTTCCTCAGTCTCTGCTTAGATGTCACATGATGGAAATGAACTTCCTTGAGCAACCTGTATAAAAAAGCAGTCCTGCTCCCACCCTCCCAGTACCTAGTTTTTCTCCATCATATCTGTCATCAGCCGACCCACTACATATACATTTGCTTGTTTATTTGCGGATTGTCTGTTTCCTCCAGTTGGTGTGAAAATTCCAGAGGTCAGAACTTTGTTTTCTTCACTGCTTATCTCCAGGACCTAAAATAGTTCTTGACGTATAAGGGGCTGAAAAGATTTATTGAAAGAATGATCTGTGGAAATATGTCAGAGGTTCACAGATTTGGGTAATCATCAAAAGAATACATATATTGGGGACTAGTCCCAAACCTAGTAATTCAAAATTTCTAGGACTTGTGCCTCAAAATCTGATTTTCAGATAAACTCCTGGGAGATTATGATAATCACTGAGACTTAAGAGCCTTGAAATCTAAAAACTAGTTCTCAGGGTTCCTAGCAAACTATCTCTGAGAACCCTTGAAGCTACTTGGGAAAGAATTTGAAGGGGCTGGAATTCCCAAAGATGGGCCAGGCCAGAGTTAGATCGACACAGTTTTATCACTGTTATGATGACCCTATTCTACCTCCAGGCTACCCAAGAATGGGAAATGTGGGTTATAATGAAAAGTGAATGATTCAAACTTACTATCACATTTAGCTTAGAAACCTCAGGCTAGTCTCTCCTGTTTTTCCCAGGAGATACCAGTACCATCTACAGCCAAAGGGAAAATATAGAAATGGCCCTAAGAATGTATTTGCACAGAGGCAGATGGAGAAGCGAAGCCTTGGCTTTCACATCCCTAAAGGCGAAGTCTACAGCTCATGCCCACATGAGACTGAGGTGCAATAGTTATTACTGGGTGCTGCCATGGAAAGAACCCTGGACCCCCAGGCTCTGACCCTAATCATCTTAAGTTGGATATGTGAGTTGGAGTATATTATGGACTAGCTCTGGGCCCTCAATTCTCTTCTGTAAACCGAGGTCAGTCCTTTCTCACCCAAGGGCCTACTGAGTCCATGCATGACCTCAGCCCTTCAGTAACTTACTGAAATATGCCTGGAGTACTCTTCTCTCCTGAAGATGATAATAAGCATGTCAAAATGAGTGGGGTAGATGAGGGCAAGAACAAAGGTGCAGGATCCATGTAGAGGCCATCTGAGCCAACCAACATGGAATGGGTCTCAGAATCTAAGACAACACACACACGCCCACTCATTCAGACTCAGACTCTCTTGTCCTCATCCTGGAATACGGACAAAGAGGAAGAGGCCTGAGTCCACAGAGTCCTTTGCTGTCATTCTGCTGTGAGTTGATTGGGCCAATTGCATTAGGAGAGGGCCTGTCAAGTCTGATGATGTCCTTAACCGCACACAGCAGGAAATAAAAAATGATGTTCGGTTTGAGTGCATCGTAAGCACTGTAATTATAACACCAGTTTACTTTCATCCTGAAAACAGCCGTTCTCCATCTCAACTCAGGCTGCACTGAACATGACGTGCCGCTCTTTTCCCCAAGCAGGCCGGACGCATCGAAGTGCGTGTTCACATGCTCCTCTGGGTGCTCCTGTGGACAAATGTATGCAGAAGGTTCTTTTCAAGCAGGTTAAGTGAAAGGAAAAGTTTAATACAGAGGCTCAGGAACTCTGCTAGGATCTCACTTGCAAACAGCCATGGAAAAGAAATTACGTAGAGGGAGTGAGTGGATGCTTGCCGCCTGCTGCAGGGCATCTCAGAAGCAGCAAAGGAAACCACAGGCCTGGCCAGGGATTGTGCGACTTAAGTAGCCTCCCTGGGGACATGGCACCTGATATTGTCTGGGAACTGGCTGGAAAATGACAAGCACATAACAGTCCTTCACAGGTATATAGTGTTCTTCATATTCAAGGCTCTTTAATGTCTCCCTCAGGAGCCTTGTGAGGTAAGAGAGGAGGTGATTATAGCCTCAGTTTGTGAAAGGGAGAAGCAAAGCTGAAGCATCAAGCAATTTGCACAGAAAATAATTGGAGTCAGTGCCCAACCGACATCGGGCGTCTGGGGTTCCTGGTGTGGAAGCCAGAGCTCCGAGAGCCCAGGAGGCCCAGAGCCTGGGTCTGAAAAGCTTATGTCAAAGGAAACAAATGTCCAAGCACGGCCCCACAGTGAAAAGTGATTATACAAAACTCAGTCATGGTGCAGAATAATGCAGGCAGACTCATCACTACAATGACAAATAAGTGGCACTTCACTTTAAAATTAAATTAATTTCCTAGAGCATATTTCTGTAGGTGTATTGGCACTTGATGGAATCAGCTGTGCATTGATAAAAAAGCAGAGATCAGAATAAAGAAAACTCTGGATGCCTGAATTTATCTCTAAAGAATCAGTGCTACATGCTCAAAAGGAGCCAAAGTTTATTTAAATTAATAAAAATTTGTTTATATTCCTCGATATCTAGCTTTTTTGTTTCTTCCTTCCATTTAAAGTTTTCATGTTTTTCTTCAGTGCTGTTGGCAAAAATAAGAAAATACAGGGAAAAAATTAGATCACCTTTAATTCAAAGGCTACAAGAAATTTACAGAATATAGACCGGTGATGGCGAACCTTTTGAGCTCGGTGTGTCAGCATTTTGAAAAACCCTAACTTAACTCTGGTGCCGTGTCACATATAGAAATTTTTTTGATATTTGCAACCATAGTGAAACAAAGACTTATATTTTTGATATTTATTTTATATATTTAAATGCCATTTAACAAAGAAAAATCAACCAAAAAAAATGAGTTCGCGTGTCACCTCTGACACGCATGTCATAGACTCACCATCACTGATATAGACCAAGAACTCTAATTTCTAGCTATGATAGAACCTCACCCATGAACAGTGATGTCTTCATTCAAGCTTCCCTTGATCTTGCTTGAGAAGAGCATGCTCAGTGAGCACTTCTAAATCACACCTGAAGATCTATCTATCTCTCATCTATCTCCTATCTATCTATCTATCTATCTATCTATCTATCTATCTATCTATCATCTATCTACCAATCATCTCTCTCTGGTGACCAATGCGGTGTAAACAATAAGGGCTCAGAGGTCAGACTGCATGCATTCCATCTTAACTCTACTACCACAGAGTTGTGTGTCTTTAGGCAAGTAAGTATTCATAGCTACTAAGTGGGACAATACTTCAAAAGGATTATTGTTTGTTTCCCTGAAAAATACATGAAATAGTATCCTATATAATAAAAGGCTAATATGCAAATACATTAAAATGGTAGAACAACCAAACAACCGGTCACTATGATGTGCACTGACTACCAGGGGGCGCATGCATAACATGTTGGGAATCGGCCATGGCAAGAAAGTGGAGCAGGTTAGCAGGGGTACCAGACCAAGGTGGGGCACCAGTCGTCATTGGGCGAGCTTCTGGTGGTTTCTGAAAATTCTTTGCTCCTACACACCGTGGTCCCGCCCAGTGCTCACACGCACTGCTGGTGCCTGGTGCTGGCCTCGATCACTCAGTGCTCTCAGCGGGTGCAAGCGGTGGCTGCTGGCTCTGATTGCCCCTCAAGGCTTCTCCACCTCCCCCTGTTCCTGAGGGGCGATTGGGGCCGGCAGCCGCTTCTCGCACCCGCTGCTGGTGCCGGCCCCACTCCCATCTGCTGCTGGCACCTGGCACCGTTCCTGATCACTCAGTGCTGATCCCGATCACTCAGCTCTGGCAGTGGGTGTGAGTGGCAGCTGCTGGCCCCAATCACCCCTGAGGACTTGTGCACCCCTCACCCCCTGCTCCTGTGAGGTGATTGGGGCAGGAGCCACTGCTTGCACCCACTGACAGCACTGGCCCCACTCACACCTGCTGCTGGTGCCAGCCCCAATCACTCCGCACCATCAGTGGGTGCGAGCAGGGCTGGTGCCTTCAGCACGTGGTAGTGGCAGAGGTGGGAGTGGGGCTGCTGGCAGACAGGGCAGATGGGAGGCCACGATGGGTTGGGCCAGTCAAGGGCACAGAGGATGGGTTAAGACCCCACCCTGTGCTCACCGCAGCTTCGCAGCCTACAGGTCCTTTCACAGTGCACGAATTCATGCACTGGGCCCCTAGTGTACTGTATAAATAAATTAGCATAGTAACTGGTGGAAAGCAAATATTCCACCAAGGTTAGATTTAAAATAGAGCATTTTGGCTTCTAACAAGTTACACAAACTTAGTGACTTAAAATAGCACAATTGACTACCTTATGGTTGAATAGGCTAAGAGTCCAACATAAGTCTTACTGGGCTAAAATCAGTGTGTCAGTCGGGCTGCATTCTTTCTGGGGGTATCAAAACCAGTAATGTTTCATCTCTCTGTGCCTTTTTTTTCTGTAATTACATCTCCTCTAACCTATTCCATCTACTTCTTTTCACTTTTAAGGACCCTGTGGTCATATCACCCCATCTTAATTCATCTCACAGAAACTGTGGTAGGTAGAATAAAGCCCCCTAAAATATTTTTTAAAATATATTTTATTGCTTTTATACAGAGAGGAAGGGAGAGGGATAGAGAGTTAGAATCATCGATGAGAGAGATACATCGATCAGCTGCCTCCGGCACACTCCCCACCGAGGTTGTGCCCGCAACCAAAGTACATGCCCTTAACTGGAATCGAACCCGAGACGCTTTAGTTCACAGGCCAACTCTCTATTCACTGAGCCAAACCGGTTAGGGCCCCCTAAAATATTTATGTTTTAATCCTTTGAACCTTTTTGTTAACATCTATGGAAGAGAGAGAGAGAGAGAGAGAGAGAGAGAGAGAGAGACTATGCATATGTGATTAAAGATCTTGAAATTCAGAGATTATCCTGGATTTTCAGGGTAGTTTCCAAATGCCATCACAACTGTCCTTAGATAAGAGAGGCAGAAGGAAGTTACATTTACAGAAGAGGAGAAGGCAACAAGTCCAAGGAGGCAGAGAACCCAGTGATGCACCCATAAGCCAAGGAATACTAGCAGCCACCTGAAGCTGGAAGAGGCAAGGAACAGATTTTCCCTTCAGCAGCCCCAAGGACTTCCAGCGTCTTGCATTCAGAGTTCTGGCCCTCGGATCTGTGAGATAATTTCTTTTGTTCTAAGCCACCAAGTTTAGAGAAACTTGTTATAGCAGCCACAGAAAACTCATACAGCAACCATAATTCCATCTGCAACTTTAATTCTCCTTTGTCATATAACATAGTCCCAGGTTTGGGGGTTTAGAACATGGATAAATTTGGGGGACCATTATTTTGCTGATTACACTCCTTTAATCCATCAGCTCCATAAATATATTTCTATAGCTCCCTCCACCCCCTTTCACATGATATACTACAGCATGGCTCTTTCTTTAAATTCTATGCTTTAGTGGTTGAGAGTGCTGATTTATTGGCTGTGTGGTCCTGGGAAGTTACTGATTTAGTTTTCTCACCAATAAAGTGGAGATAATTTAGTACACCTCATAGGGTGGTTGAATTGATCAAATAACATAATGTACAGGAAGTTCTCAGAGTGCTGTTTTGCACATAATAATCTTTCAGCAATGTCACATAATATGAGGATTATCCTCTTCATCACCACCATCATCATTAACAACTAGATGGTAGAAGGATTGTGGCTATGTCAGTTTTCTATTCCACAGTAATAGTGGCCTACACAATAATCATGTATGATTTCATGATCATGTGGGTCATCAGTTTTGGCTGAGCTCACTTGAGCAACTCTGCTGGTCTCACCTAAGCTCACTCATGGGGCAGCACTCGGCTTGGCAGGCTGCATGGTCGAACATGACTTCATTCCATAGCCAGTGATTGGTGCTGCTGCCCACAAGGTGTCGAATCCTCAGGGAGACTGGCTCAGGCTCCTGTGCATGGCAGCCTCAAGATCAAGCCTGCATCTTGAGGTCTAGGTTCAAATCTCCTCATTGCCACTTCTGCTACATTCTATTGGTCAGAGCATAACTCAAGGACTTCCTGAATTCAAAAGTGGGGCAAGACAGGCTTTCCCTCAAGATGGCAGAAGTTAAAAACTCACTTTTCTAACGAGAATGCTGAAAGTGGTGGGAGGAATTTGTGACCATTTACGACAATTTCTCACAATGATCTTCAAGGAGTAGTCCTGGGTCTGAAATTTTGCAAATGATGACCTTGGGTAAATCCCATAACTTCCAGTACAATAACAGCCTTTGAGGGCCTATCTCATGCCAAACACTGTAAAATTTGGAGATACTAAGCCTGAGACAGGCTTCCCTCTCTACAGAAAGTAGTTTGTAAAACCAGGTAGTATTTACCTTAGAGCACTGGTATGAAGATAAAATAGGTAAGGCATATTAAATGTCTAGAATGGAGCTTGGCAGTATCTGGCATATGGTAAGCACTCAACGAATGAGAACTATCATTATTATTCACTTTCCGCAAGAATGTCCAGATTTCACCTATAACTTGGTATGGAATACATGCCTTCTTGTAGTGGTCTGCTCAGGCTGCCATAACGAAATACCATAGACTGATTGGCTCAAATAACGAAAATTTCTCCCTGGAGGTTGGGAAGCCCAAGGTTGAGGTGCCAGCAAGATAGATCCTTTTCTAAGTCTTCTCTGGGTTGGTAAGCGACTGCCATCTCGCTGTGTGCCCACAGGACCTCTTCTTTGTGTTTGTGCAAGGAGAGAAGGGCACCAAGCTGCCAATATTTCTATGAGGACACTAATCCTATCATGAAGGTCCCACCCTGATGATGGTCATCTAACCCTTATTACCTCTCAAAGGCCTCATCTCCAAATACCTATACATTGTGTGAATTAGGTGTTGAAATGTCTGGTATTGAAATTTCCATGTAATTTATTAGAACCTCAACATAAGAATTAGGGTAGGGGGATCGGGAGGGGAGGGGACACAGACATTCTATTCTTAACACCATCCAAAGCTTTTCATCTTTCAAGCCCAGAGAATAAAAAGCTGGGATGTAAGCTCTCTAGTGGCCTAGCATTGATTTCATAGCATTGAATTGTAGCTATCTTTTAAGTCAACATTCATAATCAAAACTAAAAGTGTACATTGAACCTCAGATTTGTTCTATACAAAACACGTATATGCATACAATCATATGCCTAAGGTGCAATTACCAGAGTTACAAACACATAATGCACTAATTTACTCTTCAACAAAGACAGGTGTTTAAATGCCTTTCAATGTCCAGGGAGTGGCAAAGCCTGGATAACAACGCAGTCTCAGGCACAGCTTATTTTTTTGTTCAAAGGATTATTGCAAATCCTGGGTGTCAGAAACAGGCAGTTTGAAAAGAGAATGGAACTGGGAGTCTGACCACCTGGCTTATAGATCCAGCATTATCACTAACAAGCTCTGTGACCTAAAGTAACCTCTCCCAACTCCAGTCTCTTAGTGCACAATAAACGGAGGGATTGACTTAGCACATTCTTGCGCTGTGTGTCATGGTGCCATGGGGTAACGGAGACCTGCAGCCGGATAGGAGCGTGGATAGCTTGAAAGCACTTCGTATCCATATCAGCCCTGCAGCCCTCCCTTGTCTAAGCCTCACCTAAGTCGTTTAAAGAAAAGATCTGGTGCAGGGAAAATTTAAATGGTTCGAGGTCCGTGGGCTCGATCAGAGTTTTAAACTCTACTGTGCTTGGGAAACAACTGAGGATCTTTTTGAAATTCAGATTCTGATTCCATAGGTCTGGGAGGGAGCATGTAAGAAGCTCCTGGATGGTGTTGATATTGCCTGTCCCCAGACCATGCTCTCTGTAGTGAGGGGCTAGATTACAATAGGCATCTTTAAGTCCAAATGTGTCACTTACTGAGGGAAACTATTTCTAGTGCAGGTGCACGGGTATCAAATGAGAGAGGCAGATGAAACTTTGTAATCTTAGGGACATTCCGACAGATCTCATATCCAAAAAGTTTTGCCTCCAGAAGAAGCAGACCTGAAATTATGTTCGGAGGGGCAGGCACACCTGGGCTGACTTAGGTGAAGTCTGTAGGTGCCTCCTACTTCATTCATGTGGAGTTCAAAGCAAATCTCTTTGAGGGGTCAGTGCAATTCTATTACCTTCTCCATTGTTCTTTTCATTTTCTCACTCCTCTGGACTGCCTGTTTCCAGGGAAGATAGGAAATAGAAGGACCAAAATACCAATAATACGAAAGGATTTTCTTGCAGTATTTGCAGTCCTGCGGAAATTGGGAAGTAACAACAACAAAAATCTCACAAGCAAAGCAAATCTTGCGGCCATCCAATTTGGTAGCACCCCGAAGGGCTGACTAAGAATCTCATGGGGAAGATATCTAAAGTTTGGGGGTCTCTAAAGTCTCCCCATTATTCATTTCAATACCAGCGATTTGCATACGGCTCTGGTTCCCCAACAAGTTGGGTAATTAGCTTGCTAGCTGCCCCGCCAGGGAACTAGTCTTAACACTATTATGTTCAGAGGCACCAACCTCCCTGATGAACCGTATTATTAGAGGTTGCAAAGATAATCCAGAGACGAAGAGTCTGCAAAGCCCCATGAAAACCGCAGAGATGAATTAAATTACATTCCAGAGACTAAAGAATAAATTGAAAATGAGGCCATCTCTTATTTAGGAAGCCTTCCTCCCAGGTCCCTCCGAATGTAAACACAGGGCTCTCTGCAGAGGATGGGGTCACCCGCTGCCTGGGGGAATTTTATTACCTTCGTGATCCCTGGCAGCATCCACACTTCAGGAGGCGCAAACCCGGCTCCCCTCGACTTTGTCTCAGGTGCTGGTTCCCAGCTCTCATAACGTTTTAATTAAATGTGGGCTTGCCTTTCCCGCTCACCTTACTCTCTGCAGCAAAGCAGAGGCTTTTCACAGGCCGCCTGGCTGGGGTCCCTGCCATTCTTCCATTCTAAAAGCTGGCTGCTTTGCCATACAGGAGAGCGGCAATTAAATCAGAGCAGAGGCAACCTAACCGGCCGGCAGCTTCTCAGAGAGAGAGCGGCACACAACTTCAATGTGACTTATGTATGAATGTAGTGAGCGCTCTACTGCAAATTTACATATGGGTCAACTAAGAAACAGCTTTGCATTTGATAGCACACTGGGTACTAGGTAGTTGTTACACAATAAATAATGCATCTTGCATAGCCACTTGCTATGTAAATGATAGTCTCTGTATATTAACGCATTTAGTGCTTAGAATAAAATGGACAGCTGGGGCCAAATGACTCTCTCTCAGGACATATTAGCATTACTGCTCCCCAGTGAGTTTAACTCTTCACTTCTGAGGACGGTAATGAGGATATTAATTGAATAGGGCATGGGGTTCATTTAGATGAAATCAGGATTACACAAAAACAAGTGAATAATTGCTATGTACCATGATGGCATTGACTTGGGTTAATAGTAATAACTCACAAATCATTCTTGTTGGGATTCAATGGAATTCAAGAAAATGATAAAGTAAGTGATTTTTTTTAAAAAAAATATGTTTTTATTGATTTCAGAGAGGAAGGGAGAGAGAGAACATCAATAATGAGAGAAAATCATTGCTTGGCTACCTCCTGCATGCCACACACTGCAACCTGGGCATGTGCCCTGACTGGAAATCGCACCATGACCCACTCATTCATAGGTCGATGCTCAACCACTGAACCACAACTGGCTTGGCAATGGAAATCATTTTCAAGTGTCAAACTCCATTTACATTCATTTTCTTGTTTTGTTAATCCTCACCTGAGGATATTTTCCCATTGAGTTTTAGAAATAGTGGATGGGAGGTGGAGACAGAAACATCAAAGTGAGAGAGAGACACATTGATTGGTTGCCTCCTACAGGTGCCCCGACCAGGGCTGGGAATGGAGCCTACAACTGAGATATGTGCTCTTGCCCAGAATCGAACCCAGGACCCATCATTCCAGGGGCTGATGCTTTATCCACTTAGCAAAACTAGCTAGGGCTACATCCATTTCTTTCAGTGCCATTTGGACAAATGAAAAACACGTTTCACCTTCTAACCATTCACCCCTATTTCTTGGTCTCTTCAAAGCAGCTGTTTATGTCTCTTCTGCACAAACATATACATAATATCCTCTTGAAGTTGTTTTCTCACTTTGGAAACATGCTAGCAACTGAGTTCTGGGGTCTGCAGTTCAACTTAGCCAAGCTGACACATCTAAAAGCCCTCACAAGGCTAATATCCAAACTTGTCTAGATCCATCAACCCTGAAAACTCATGTCTTCTCCTGGTGAGAATTCGAGAATTATATAAGTGGAAGAGCCGTGGTAATATAGTAAATGTTGTAACACTTTGGAACTTAAGCAGCTTTGCAGAGGAACTCTCTCTTGCTCTTACCTGTTGGGTATTCTACAGGAGGACATTTCCTTCTAACACTGCAAGAGGAATGCCAAGAGAGAGAGTAAGTGGCTCCAGCTTTGCTGTCATTAACTGGACTCCAGCTCACACAGAAGAGATGTCATCAGCAGCAGCAACAGAACATGATTTGCTCTTAGAATGACATTGGAGGGCTCAGCCTCAGTGGTGAAAGAGAATGATGGATTCATGAGCATATGTTAGCATGTCTGGATAGCAAGAAGACGCTTGGTAGAGTGGACACCATAAAAGACTGAACATACTGGAGCCAATGATGTGGGGAGTTGGAGCCCTTAGAATTTGAGAGGTAATGTGAGTGGGACTACAGTTTCTACTCTCCAGCTATTGTCTTCTCGGGGACTGGTGTGGCAGCTGCATCTTCATATTTATAAACCAAGTGTCCATGGAATGCTCTAGGGCACTAGGTTCCTATGACAGGGTGATAGTAAGACAGAGCCCAGTCTAAGGCCTGGAAGACCAGAGCTGATGGATAAGCAGTTAGAATCAGGTTGTCAGGGTTGGCTTGAAAATAGAATCAGAATCTCAGGAGAGGTGGGCTAAGGAAACTGAGTGCATGACAGAAATAGGGTAATATTGTAAAACCAAACTCAGAAATAAATAGGTAGGAAGAGAGAAGCAACAAGCTCAACCGTCAATAAGCTAGTCCTTCAAGGTCACAAAAAGCTTGCTACAGCTGGTAACATCACTTTCCCACCTGACGTTGGCTACAATATACACCTGGGTTTTCATGGTCTACCTGGTTCCCTCATAGAATTCTAACCACAGCTCACCATTAACCCCAGGTGTTCTTCATGTGAGAGAGAAGTAAGAGCTCTTAGTGGAAATGTCAGAGACAAACAAGGAACAATAAAATAATCCCAACAGGAAAGTAACTAACTCTGACTTGTCATCACTTAATAAAACATGCCATTTGACTAATTTAAGTAGTCAAATTTAAACTTTTCTGAAAACTTAAAATCAGCATAATGCTTTCTTCCACCCTTCTCCTGTAGCAGGTTGTGATTAATCACAGATGTAAAACACAAATAATATAAACATATAATTGAAAAGTAACTTATTGCAACATTATTAAAATGGGAATGAGAAATCCAGAATCCTTCCAATTTCTTGGAAAGAGAATAGGCAGAAGTGGTGGAAAACCCTAAGAGGAAATTATAAAGGAGATTTTTATTAAAATGGGGTTATCAAGATTCCACCTAGAATTTAAGAGGTTTGTGTATGTGATATAGGCAGAATATATATATATACATATATGTATATATGTATATATATATATATCTCCTATCTAATAATAGACAAAGATGGTAATTGACCATACCTTCACTATGCCTCCCATTGGCTAATCAGCGTGACATGCAAATTAACTGCCAACAAAGATGGCGGCTAATTTGCATAATGTAGGCAGGGCGGAAAAACACAGCCGCCAGTGCGAACCGCCATCCCGGGCCGCAGGCCGGCCCCAGAAGCCCCAGAAGCCCCAGAAGCCAGTGATCAGGGGGAGATGGGGGTCCCCTGCCCAGGCCTGATGCCTCTGGTAGAGGCATCAGGCCTGGGTAAGGGGCCGATCCAGCGATCGGAAGGTGATGAAAGTCTACACCTCTGGCCAAGACGTCAGGCCTGGGCGGGGAGCGGAGCTGGCAGTCGGAGGGCCTGGGGGTCCTCTGTCCAGGCCTGATGCCTGGGCCAGAGGCATCAGGCCTGGGTAAGGGGCCGATCCAGCGATCGGAAGGTGATGAAAGTCTACACCTCTGGCCAAGACGTCAGGCCTGGGCGGGGAGCGGAGCTGGCAGTCGGAGGGCCTGGGGGTCCTCTGTCCAGGCCTGATGCCTGGGCCAGAGGCATCAGTCCTGGGCGGGGAGTGGAGCCGGTGATGTGGGGGAGATTGGGGTCCCCTGCCCAGGCCTGACTCCTCTGGCCAAGGCGTCAGGCCTGGCGAGGGCAGAGCCAGTGATTGGGGGGAGATGGGGTCCCTGCCCAGGCCTGAAGCCTGGGCCAGAGGCATCAGGCCTGGGCCGGAGGGGCCAAGCTGGTGATTTCTACAGAGGAAACACCTTTTCTGACTGCTCATTGGCTAAGCTCCCTGTATGCCACTGGTAATATTCTTAGTAACTTGGGTAATAAGAATCCAAAAAGGTGATCTAGGGTTTTTCACCACACCCCTGGGGAAAAAAACAAAGGTCCACTGCTGGAGGGCTAAGAAATGTCATATCCTGCCCTAGCCGGTTTGGCTCAGTGGATAATGCCTTGGCCTGCCGATGGCAGGGAATGAGTTCAATTCTGACCAAGGGCATGTACCTAGGTTGCAGGCTCCTCCCTGGCCACGGCCCAGGTCAAGGCTCATGCAGGAGGCAACCAATAAAAGTGTTCCTCTCACTCTGATGTTTCTCTCTGTCTTTCCCTTTCTCTTCCACGTTCTCTAAAAATCAATGGAAACATATCCTCAGGTGAGGATAAAAAAATAATAAAGATATTATTATTATATGAAAGGCACATCTTGAAAATGCCTAAAGAAAGTTGTCATTTTTTCATGGTGAAGAGAAAAAATGGAGCCTGTGTTGATGAAAAAACCTTGCTGTCTGCAGTGACTGGCAGTGGCTGCAGCAGCGGGGTGATGGGGCTGATGCCTTCCCCTAATCAGCCCAGTTGCCTCCCACAAAGGGAGGCCAGACTGCGTCTTATGGCTGC
>NW_006383008.1:5648182-5658211 GCF_000327345.1 Myotis davidii
CTTGTTACACATATTTCTTCTGGTAACTCATAGCTAGAACTGTCAGTAGCATAGGAAAAGAGGATGCAGCAAATATAATCAAAAGATAGAGACAGAAAGAGAAGAGAGGGGAAAAAAACAAATCTATCAAGAAGCAGTGAGTGAACAGGAAAGAGATGGAAAGAGAGAGAGGGAGAGGGTGAGGGAGAGGGAAAAAGAGAGAGAATGAGAAGGCAAAATATAAGGGGGGTCCTATTGAAGAAGTAAGGAAAAGAGGGGTAAAAATATCTGAGAGAGGAAATCAGGAAGGACACAGAGTCATAACATGGGTGAAAATATTTCCAGGGAACTCCACTGTATGAATGGATTGCTCTGTGTGCCTGAAGCAGAAAGCTGTCTAATAAAGAAGAGAGAAAAGGGGGAAGACAAAGAAAATGTAGCATAAGATGCCCTATGAAAAGACTGAATATTAATGACCTCCTTAGACCTTTCATCTAATTGGAAAGAAGCCAAAGACTGTTTGTAAAGTAGGGTTGAATTAAGGGGGATGTGCTTTATAGTTACAAGTTGTGCCCCTGCAATCCTTCTCTCCTCCTCCCCTCTAGTGGCAAAGAGTAACCACCCTCATCTAGTCTCAGTAAGTCCTTTTCCCTTCACAGAGCTCTCACTCCACTAGGCTTTGTCCATGTCCTGGTTCAACCTCTCTTTCTCAATCAGCAGCCCAAACTAACTCTACCACTGTTCATCCCCCATATCCCCACAGCCCCCATAACTGTTGCCACATCTGTCTACTCTTCAGGAGTGTGATATGTTCTATGGATCAGCTCATGCTTACCTAAAAAATATGCATACTTTTAAATGATATTCTTAAAACAATAATTCCTAGAATTTTCACAAAGGCCATAAATGAAATAAAAATATGTTCTCCCTTTGAGAAACATCAGATAGTACCTCAAGGGGTCAAATGCAGGCCAGAATTACTAAATACCTATCATTCAGAAAGAATAATTAATTATTATGATGTCTTTTTACACTGGTACAATAAAGGTTTTTATTTTATAAATACTATCATTATAATTAGAAAAAGTATAAAGGGAGGTATTTGCTTTCATTCTACAAAATATGAGATTTAGAAATTTAAACTACAGTAGGTCCTCAGGTTACATTGGAGATCCGTTCCTAGGGCACAACGTAACACTATTTTCGCCGTAAGTCGGAACCCACCTACATAAGCACCTACGTCACTCACATGGAGCACATGCACAGCAGTAATGATGTGAAACAGTAAAAAAAAATTAAGAGAAAGATAATTCCCGACCTTTACTTGTGGTAAATAAATAATGAAAAACATAAAGCACATATGTACATACGTCGAAATGATGGAAAAAACTTTTTTAATAAATAAATGGGAGATGGCGACGTAACCATGAAACAACGTACGTCGAGTCCAACGTAACCCAAGGACTGCCTATACTTACAAAATGCAAACAGCTATTTTCTGAACTATGAGCTTTTTATTTAATGATCAACTTTGGAATTAACAGAAATAATACATCAATTTAATAATTGTTCATTATTGAGACATCATTAGCCAGTTAGCTCCCTAGTAGAGATTTAGATTTAAAGGTCAAGAGTGCAGCTTTTAGTCCACTAGAAACACATTATGTTCTGGGTGATATCTTGATGACCTATAAGAGCTAATGTGTTTCCTAACTAAGCACTTTAGACCGTTGTTAGTGGTGAAACAACCCCAATAATGTATAGCTAGCAGAGCATAAAAAATTTTAAAGATAATGTGTCTTACTTGAAGCACTAAAGGTTAATTAAGTGAGGATATATTGAACTAGGAGCTTTCTTGTAAAAACACTATTAAGCACTAAATTGTAAGCACAAGATTCCTAAACAATGTCATCACATAATTGAGTCCCCAAAACAACTTCTTGCTGAAATATCTAGCCCAGAAGAGCGGCTTCCCAGGCAGTTGTGCCTCATCACAATGGGATTTATGAGCGAGGGTCAGAACTTTGAATTATTAATCAGGGGCTAGAGCAGACGTCAGGATAATCAAAGGGCAAAGACGTTGGTGTAATAATTAGTCAGAACTTTTGACATGTATGGAATCTAAATAAAAAGGCATAAAAATATGCATCAAGTAAAGATGACAGATGCTAGCAAAACAATACAGTACAGAGTCGGCGAGGCCCAAGAGTGAGAAACTCGACATAATGAAAAGTTACATCCTTCTAAACTTCAGGAGACGAAGTACCTAGTCCGTAATACTGCTGAGCCAATATTTCAGTCTCTTGTTTATTGAATTTTGGTTTGCTCTACGTTATTAATATATTTTCCCATTCATTTCTTGCTTGGCTTGCAATGCGTGACTTTCATTTATGTACTCCCTTTATCTATTGAATGCCTGTGTTTTAGATAGGTTGTTGTTTGTTGGTTTTCCCTCCCTTTTTCATTTACTGTGTTTTTTATTAGTTTGGGTAAAGTTTTATCTCTATTTTCATATCTCCTGTGTTATTATTTCTAGGGTTTGCATTCTCTTCCTCAATAGCTCACTCTTCTTATATCTTCTAAAAGCAGTTCTTATCCATGTAGTCTCACTCACTGAAGTCTAGTGATAATGTTTTATTAAATGTTACACTGAGGCTGCAATCCCCCACAGCAGGTAGCCCGGAATCATTACCAGTCTGAATATTTTCTGCTCCAAGATGATAATGATAAACACAAAGCCTCAGTTGGAAGCGTACCACTTATTACTTAATCCACATTCCCTGCAGGTATATTCTGGTGTCTTCAAATGCCCACCCAAGGGTTGTACAAAAGCCTAAAGCTAAAATACATAAATAGTTTTGAAAAGGTCTTATTATACAACATAAGCTTTTGCTTTGGAGAGATTGTTATCTTACTAACAAGAAGCCCAAAGTAACCCAAGTTTTTGAAAAACATAAGCACAGCACTAAGTGCCCCTTCGAAGTATTTTGAAAACTCTTTCTAAAATATTTTTCTTATTTCAACTAAGACCCAACTAAAATACCCCAAATTGCCATTTAATGAAATGTTTAGATAAGGGCAATGAAAGCGCTTTTAAAAGAACTGTCCTCAGACATCATAAATTCTGCAAGTCAGGCTGGCTGAGCATTATTCAAATCATAAGGAGGACCGCAGACAGGCCCGAAAGGCCAAAGGCCTTGAACAGCATCCTAAGCCACACGCTGGTGAAAACACACATGTGTATGAGAGCCAGGCATTTCAATTCTTAGCGGCACTTGGTGTCTCTAAGCTGCAAAGTAACAAAAAATTGTTTCTCTTAATATGTGGACCTGCCAGATCTGCTTTTGTTAAAGAAAAATATGTATTGGCTAGGCAGATAGATAGGCTTTCAGATCAAAACAAAGAGGTGAGAGAGTTGAGCGCAGATGGGCTGCAAGGCTATAGCCCTTCCTCACTGATGCCAAGAAGGGTTTAAAGATAGCAATCACAGAGTGAAAAAATTAATCAACTGAGAATTGAAAAACAAATGCTTTCCCCATTTAAATTCCATTTTCAGATGACTACAGGGAAGAGATTTTTAAAATCACCCTTTAAAAAAAAAAGACAGAGCTTTAATTTCCAAGTAAAATATTTATGCAGTTTGAGATATGGCTTGCTTTCTAATGATAGCTAAGCCATGGCTCCACTAGTCCACAGGGAGTCCTGGGAGAGGACCAGGCACTTGATGCAAATTGGAGGTGAGCTGGGCAGGGATCTGCTTGTACACATTGATCCTTGTGGAACCTGCATTCAAAAGTGGTATGATGAGGCTGGTATGAAAGGCTGTGCATATCATCAAGAAGAATACAATATAGTGCCTGTCCCCAAGGAACTGGTGAACCAGAAAAGAAGAATTTATTTTTTTAGAAAAGGCAAGTTAGCTATAACTACGATACAAAATAAAGAAAACAAGGGTTTAAAGAAGAGTAAAGCCTCCTTTGACTGAAGTGACCTAGAAAAGAGGTGTTTTCCTTTTTCTTTTTTAAATTTCTCATAACAAAATATATACATATTCACGATATAAACTTTAGAGGATATAAATAGACAAAAATAAAAAAGTAAAAACTCTAACTCTCAGGGATGGCCACTGTTAACATTTTGGTCTATATAATAAAAATATGAGCATTTAGTTAACACAAGTAACTTAAAACATTCTACCATGAGAACTAATAGGATGGATGCAGTTAACATGGATATCTGTTCATAATCTATGGTTAAGTGAAGACAGCAGATTATTAAATGGGTTATTTATACATAAATGCATATAAGTACATAAATTGAATCATATATGCTGTGGTAGAATAAGTTTTGTGTTGTACTTTAAATCTTTATTTCTTTTAAAAAAATATGTCTTTAAAATGAATTTCTAACTTTATAAATCACTTGACAGTTTTTATACCCTAGGTTAACTATAACAAAAATCAATAAGATAATATCTGCTTAATTATCACAAAAATGGTGAGCAAATTCAACCACTTAGACAACAATTGTTTACAACTTCAAGCAAACAAGAGCCCTCTACTACAAACATTCTTCTCATTGTGGTTTCCTAGAACAAATGTTTCTAATTTTTCAGATGTAGTCTCAAGATTATAAGCCAATGATTCTTGAGGAATAAAACTATTAAAGCAGAACTATGGATTTTATAAAAAAGCTTTTTATCTTTTTTAGTAAACAGAAACCCAATATGTTGATGATAAGATACAGCAAAACTATAGATTTAACTTAATATTTATAATGAAATGAAAATATTCTTTAACCTTCTTCCTTATCTTTTTTTTAAAATATTTTTTATTGATTTCAGAGAGAAAGGGGGAGGTAGAAAAGATAGAAATATCAATTATAATAAAGAATCATTGATTGGCTACCTCCTGCATGTCCCACACTGGGAATCGAGCCTATAACCCTGGCATGTGCCCTTGACCAGAATCAAACCCGGGACCCTTCAGTCCACAGGCCGACACTCTATCCACTGAACCAAACCAGCTAGGGCCTTCTTCCTTATCTTTCTAAGCCAAAGGTAATAGTCAACTCACTGCTTTACATTCTCAGAGACTCACAATGTAAACATTACTAAAGCAAAAGTATCCCTCTAAGAAGCATCTGAAAATCATGGCCTATTGTTTCAAGTTTAATTTTAATAGATTGAATCAAAGTATTTGGGCTTTATAACTGTCTATTTTCCTAATGCATACTGCTGAATAAACTGGTGTTATACTAAACATCTATTCTTGATAAGGATTATTACAATATGATTTTAATAGCTGCATGATGGTCCTTTCTAGGGCTAACCCATACTTTAACAATTATTGTTGGACATTGCAAATGTTTCTAATTTTTTATTCTATATTGGTAGATTGGATTACAGTTTCCCGATATTCAGTGCCTCTCCCTAAATTGCTTCTCCCTGTTGGAGAAGTATGCATCCCACCCAAGGAACTCAGGTGTGGCTGTGCGAATTGCTCTGGGAAAGAACTGGAGTGGAAGTGACATGCCTCAACTGGAACGTGAAGAATGAGCCCTGCATTACATTTTCTCCTTTCTTCTGCCAGAACAGTGCTATCCTGGCGAGAAGCCACGCCTGGGGGAAGCACTCCTGGAAAGAAGCTGCTCCTGAGAGCCACAGCTGTCTCACCATGAACACACACGGTGAGTAAGAACTGCGTTCTTACTGTTGTGAGCGAGTGATGGTTTGGTGTCACTTGTTCTTAGAATAGCATGGACTTTTGTGAAAAATTACAAAGCTTGAACCAAAAGTGAGAAATAACAACTCCCCCTCCAAAAATAATATGGCATTCACTTTAGGGCTGACAAGTGGTCAGCGAATAAGTTATCTGAGCTGGACAGATAGTAATTCGTGTCATATAATGGTGCAGCACTCAGTCTTAACTTGGAAGTCAGGTTGTAACCCAAGGAGTGTGTTACTAGCTGAAGGACTTGGGAAACAGAATGTTATTAGCATGCCTTAGCTGTTACTAGTATGTGGTTCACTTAGCAAGATGCTTTAAAGAGGAGGTGCATTTTAAAAAGAATTCACTTGTTTGTCACAGAGAAAAGAATCAAGAAACACAGAGATTACAGTGTTGGAAAACACAACTAGATTTTATCAACTAGGAACAGTTATATTATAACTGAAAAAGCCTTTAGCTGATAAAGAATAATTAAAACTCAGCTTTGCATGTCTGGTGTGGCTCAGTGGTTGAGTGTCAGCCCATGAACCAGGAGGTCTTGGTTTTGATTTCTGATCAGGGCACATGCTCCCATTGCGGGTCAGCTCAATCTCCAGTAGGGGGTGTGTAGGAGTCAGCCAATCAATGTTTCTCATAAATTTTTCTCTCTATCCCCCTCCTTTCCTCTCTTTCTAAAATCAATAAAAACATATTGTACCAAATGAAAAACAAACAAAAAACAACACAGCTTCATGCAAGGCCCAAATCAGGATCCTTGAAGCTGAATTGTTAGCACCCAGTAAATTCAGATAAAAGATTAGAAGTGTGGCTTTCCCAAATCTCAGCCAGAAAAACTCGAGGTACCCAGAATTATGTGTAGAGAGTCAAGTCTTGAAAACATTGTGGATGTGAGTTCTGGCATACAATGCAAATTGAGAACAAATAAATAAGAAACTATGTTTTTGAAAAAATATATTTTATTGATTTTAGAGAGGAAAGAAGAGGGAGAGAGAGATAGAAACATCAATGATAAAAGAGAATCATTGATTGGCTACTTTCTGCGCGCCCCCTACTGGTGATGATGAAAAATACATTTATTTTTTAATGTACATGTTATGTAAAATTATTTATTTATCTAAGATGCACTTACACTGAATTTATTTGAAAAATAAAAAAGTCGATATTAAGAAAAAAATTGCAAATGGAAGATTATAAGACCCCTCTCTCGTCAATCCATGTCTATGGTCTTTAAGATAACTTGTTATGTAAAATTATTTATCTAAGATGCGCCTAAACTGAATTTATCTGAAAAATAAAAAAGTCAATATTAAGAAAAAAATTGTAAATGGGAGATTATAAGAGAGGGTTTCGCATGCCAGCAGAAGTTACTGGCATGCCATGTTTGGCACACCTGCCAGGAGTTGCCCACCCCTGCCCTAGAACAACAGATTGAGAAAGCTTAAGGAAAATTTGTTCTGCGCAAAAGAACCAACAGAATGAGAAGAACTATGAAATGGAAGAAAATAATTGCAAGCCATGTATCTAATAAAGGAATAATCTCTAAAATATATAAGGAATTTATACAATTCAAAAACAAACAAAAAAAGTATACTCCAATTTAAAAATGGACTAAAAGACATTTGTCCAAAGATGAGATACAAATGGCTTACAGGTATTTAAAAAATGCTCATTGTCACTAAGCTCCACGGAAATTCACATTAAAACCATAAGAGATATAACTTGTTAGAATAGCTGTTGGGGTCGAACCCCAGCAGGTCCAGGGGTTCCCAAAGGTGTGGACGGAGTCGACGAAGAAGGAATGACACAGAGACAGCGTTCCGTTGATCAGCAGCCTCGCCATGTTCTCTAGCCGGATTCTAGCCAGGTTCTCCAGCCAGGTTCTACCTTTATTCTCTTGTTACATCTGTATTTATACCAGTTGATTTTAATCCTATCCATTCTATTCCAAAGGTTAGGGCGTTTGTTATCTCCATTCCAAGGTCACTACTCTATTGTTCTGTTAAGCTACAAGGAAGTAACTGAAGGAGATTATCCTAAGTAAAGATTATGTAGCTTAAGCATGATTGTTCATAGTTAAAGTGATTAATTACCTGCCTGGCACTTAGTTAAGGGGTTTTATTCCCTTCCTTAGTCCTGTTAATCCCTAACTCCAGGGAAAAAACCCCACCTGGGGAAACAACCTTTCTCAGAGAGGTGACCTTGGTTAAAACACATAGCACTAAGAAGGGGAGCAAACATATTAAGAACAGTATGCCGTATACGCCAGGTCCCCTGAAACATATGCTATGCAGATGTTTCTTCCCTGCAGCGACTGTGTCAAGCAGCAAGGATGGACCGGCTTCCGGCAAATAGCTATTATTAACAATCTAAAGACAAGTGTTGGTGAGAATGTGGAGAAATTGAAACTCTTACATAACTGTTGGTAGAAATGAAAAATGGTGCAGTCATCATGGAAAACAGTATGGAGATTCCTAAAAAATAAAAATAGAACTATGTACCATATGATCCATCAATCCAATTCCTGGGTATGAAGCAATTGAAATCAGGATTATGAAGCAATATCTGCACTCCCATATTCATTGCAGCACTATCCACAATAACTAAGAAGTAGAAACAAGTTAAATGTTCAGTATCAGATGGATGAATAAAGAAATATGCTACATTTCTTCTTGGGTCCATTTGTAGGCTTAATGTTCTTTTCCATTTATCTGTCTTCCAGATGAACAATATTTTAACAGCTGAAAGTTTATAATTGACTTGCCAGAACATTTCACTGAAGCTAGCATATATATATATTTGGAACTTGTAAAACCAGATGCCCCCAACCATTCCTAGCATTACTCTTGTTTTTCAAAATTGTATTGTCCATTCTCATTCTTTTTATCCTATAAATTAACTTAATAATTATTTTTGTCAGGTTCCCTCCAAAAGTCACTAAGAGAATGATTCCTCACATAATTTATAATTTATTTGGGAGAATCAACATCTTAAAATATTGAGACTTCTTGTCAAGGAAGATGGACGGATGTCACTTGACTAATTCAAGTTATCTTTTATTTTCTTTCTTAGTAGAGTTGTCTATTCTTCTGTCTATAGAAAGTTACAAAATGTTATTGCAATTGGAATAATTAAAAGATACTAAGGTTTTGACATTTTTAAATTTTTGTCAACAAAACCTTTTGGATTTTTAATTAGGCAGCAATATTATTTACAAATAACTATATTTATATTAATTTATAAAATTAATATATAATGTTTCTTCTTTAATTGCACTAGATCTCCATGAATAATGTTGAATAATAGCAGACATTCTTTTTGTGTTTGTTATTTTAATAGTAATATTCTTGTATTTTAGCTTTCAAAATCACATGAGCTATTGGTTCTTAATGAAACTATTTTCATATGAAATAGCTATCAAGCCTTAGTGTAATCTAAGTTTGTATCATAAATGGATAAACCTTCATCATTTCATAGAAATATAAGATGATTACATTACCAACCAATAAGATTATTATTTTAAGTTATTTAAGATATATTCTAATATCTTTGAATTTTAATAATAAATCAAATTATGTATAATGCATTGTTTATTTAATGCCCTATTGGCTTTAATTTATTACATTTTATTTATGATTTATTTTAATGTATTCATTTTAGAGAGAGAAAAGGAGAGAAAGAGAGAGATAGAAGGAAGGAAGGAAGGAAGGAAGGAAGAAAGGAAGAAAGAAAGAAAGAAAGAAAGAAAGAGAGAAAGAAAGAAAGAAAGAAAGAAAGAGAGAAAGAAAGAAAGAAAGAAAGAAAGAGAGAAAGAAAGAAAGAAAGAAAGAAAGAGAGAAAGAAAGAAAGAAAGAAAGAAAGAAAGAAAGAAAGAAAGGAGGAGAGAAAGGAAGAAAAATGTTGACTTGTTATTCCACTCAGTTGTGGATTGACTGTGAAATGCGAAAATTGAACTTGAATGCATGGTTTTTCCTCTGGACAGGATGCAAAGGTGAATACCCGTGTTCTTGTCCTGATGGATTTGAAGAACGAAGCCACGGACAAAAGGTGAGAGGTCAAAAGTACAGAAACTGTATTGCAAGCAGACACTATCTCTAAAACCTAATTCTAAATTCTAAGCTTCAGACTCTGTCCCTCCTGGACGGACAGAGAAGGCCCTGAGAAGGGTGACTGCTGCTTTCTTGTCTTGAGGCATTAAATAGGCTGTAGTTCTTTGTCTGAACCTGACCCTTTCTTTTTTTAAATTTTTTTATTTTTATTTTTTTTATTGCTTAAAGAATTACAAAGGGTATTACATGTGTCCACCCCTTTTCCCCCGCCCTAG
>NW_006383008.1:5660059-5661703 GCF_000327345.1 Myotis davidii
ACACAGAAAGCCTTATCTTATGGCCCTCCCAGCTACACAGGTCAGGGCTACTTTTGGCCTAACTTATGGCCATTTTAATTGCTCAGGCCAGAGATACCCCCATCTGTCCTCGGTTTATGGCTGTCTTAATTGATTAGGCCAGATATATTTTTGTTTGCCTGTGGCTTTTTTTTTATTTTATTTTCTATACAAATAAGATAAACACCCTGGGTTCTTCAAGTCTCCATTATGTATTCCTTCCCCCATAGACCCTCATTTTCTCTATGGCTCCCCAAACCTGCCTAATTAAGCTAGCTAGCTAATCCTTTCAGCTGGTTGCCTCTCATATGTGCCCAGACTGGGGATGGAACCGCAACCTTGGTGTATGGGGACAATGCGCTAAGCAACTGAGCTATCTGGCCAGGGCTCTTACAGATTTTTTAATTTTGTTAGCATGTAAGCTCCATGAGGACTAGGATCCCGACTGTATCTCTCTCACAGTTTACTATACATTGTAACATTTAGTAATTATTATTAATGCATGGATGGCTGCATGTCTTTAAGCGAGATTGCTCATTTTGTGCTTTCATTGCCAGATCACACCATTCTAACACAAGGAACAACTCTGAATATGGCATGTTAAATTGACATAGATGATTCCACTCACCTATTCTCTGCTACAAAAATTTAACTATGATGGATAAAACATAACTTAAAAACAATTTCAACCCATTTTAAAAAGGAAAGTAGAAAGAGGGAATCTCTCTAGCTTAGAACATAAGCAGTGGAAGCAAAAGCAGTGTAGTAAGCCTTAGCACAGGTTACCTGGCCACTTGCCGGGCCTTTGGTCACACATAGATGCCCACGATGTTGGAGGCTGGCTCCTAAGGCCCCAGGGAATGAGAAGTTGTGGCCTCAGTTCAAGAAGAGAACAGACATAGAGTCAATGTTGACCCACCAGTGGTCTGTCCTCTTCTGTGAAGAAGGAAGGAAGGATAAGGAAGCTCACCTGTATCTAGCCCAGTGAGGGCGAATCTATGACACACGTGTCAGAGGTGACACGCGAACTCATTTTTTTGGTTGATTTTTCTTTGTTAAATGGCTTTTAAATATATAAAATAAATATCAAAAATATACATCTTTGTTTTACTATGGTTGCAAATATCAAAAAATGTCTATATGTGATACGGCACCAGAGTTAAGTTAGGGTTTTTCAAAATGCTGACACGCCGAGCGCAAAAGGCTCGCCATCACTGCTCTAGAGTCTTCGTTAGCTGCAATGAGGTGTTGACCTTGGCTGGGTTGCATATGGTGGCTCAAGAAGGGATGGTCTGTATACCACAAACTGGTTGTTGGCAGGATTCAGTTCCATGAAGACTGTTAGACCGAGGGCCTGACTCCCTAGCTGGTTTGTGAACAGAGTCCATCCCTAATTCCTGCTCACTTAGACTTCTCCAATATGACTGCTTGCCCTACCAAAGGATGTAAGTTGAGGAGGCAATAGAGAGACCTTTCTAGTGACTCAGAAGTTGCAATCTGATGTAATCCAATCATGGAAGTGACATCGCACTGCCTTCGCCATATTCTAGGGCTGGAAGCAATCAAATAGGGAGGTCATGGCCTTATGATGGACCTTGGTGACACACACCCTCCCCTCCCATACTT
>NW_006383008.1:5663422-5671183 GCF_000327345.1 Myotis davidii
GTCCCTGTTCTTAGGGAGAATGGTGTTAGTTTTTGTCCATTGAGTATGATGCTGGCTGTGGGCCTGTCATAAATGGCTTTTATTATGTTGAGGTATGATCCTTCTGCTCCCACCTTACTGAGAGTTTTAATCAAAAATGGGTGTTCAATTTTGTCAAATGCTTTTTCTGCATCAATTGATATGACCATGTGGTTTTTTTCTTTCAATTTTCTTATGTGATGTATCACGTTTATTGATTTGAGGATCCGACCCCTTCTTATTGGTCATTCTGATACATAGTTTCCAGAGCTCAAAGCCCACGTGGTGTCCTCCTCTTTCTCTCCCCCTTATCTTGTTGGTTGGAGTCACTGTTGATTTATCTTATAGCTCTCCCAGTTGTGTTGGCAGAGAAAGCCTTATCTTATGGCCCTCCCAGCTACACAGGTCAGGGCTACTTTTGGCCTAACTTATGGCCATTTTAATTGCTCAGGCCAGAGATACCCCCGTCTGTCCTCGGTTTATGGCTGTCTTAATTGATTAGGCCAGATATATTTTTATTTGCCTGTGGCTTTTTTTTTATTTTATTTTCTATACAAATAAGATAAACACCCTGGGTTCTTCAAGTCTCCATTATGTATTCCTTCCCCCATAGACCCTCATTTTCTCTATGGCTCCCCAAACCTGCCTAATTAAGCTAGCTAGCTAATCCTTTCAGCTGGTTGCCTCTCATATGTGCCCAGACTGGGGATGGAACCGCAACCTTGGTGTATGGGGACAATGCGCTAAGCAACTGAGCTATCTGGCCAGGGCTCTTACAGATTTTTTAATTTTGTTAGCATGTAAGCTCCATGAGGACTAGGATCCCGACTGTATCTCTCTCACAGTTTACTATACATTGTAACATTTAGTAATTATTATTAATGCATGGATGGCTGCATGTCTTTAAGCGAGATTGCTCATTTTGTGCTTTCATTGCCAGATCACACCATTCTAACACAAGGAACAACTCTGAATATGGCATGTTAAATTGACATAGATGATTCCACTCACCTATTCTCTGCTACAAAATAAATATCAAAAATATACATCTTTGTTTTACTATGGTTGCAAATATCAAAAAATGTCTATATGTGATACGGCACCAGAGTTAAGTTAGGGTTTTTCAAAATGCTGACACGCCGAGCTCAAAAGGTTCACCATCACTGATCTAGAGCATAGAGTGAAAAGAAAAAAAGTCAAAACCTCAACCTTACCACGTTGAGCTGTAAGGTCCAAATTTATCTGACACTTGTGTAATTTAGAAACACATAAAGAAATGTATAGTTTAAACTGGTCGAGGGCCACTGTACCTTATAAAATAAGCACAAGCTCAGAGTGCTCTGAAGGCAGCGTGTCCCACCTCAGGGCCCACAAGAAGAGCAAATCAACATCAAAGTAAAGATCTGGAGATCACCAGCTCCCAGGGAAAAGCTACAATTTACATGGAAACAAGTTATAAGGTGGAATCAGAAGATGCCACAAACAAGACAACTAGGACAGAAAAACTTCAGATTGCAGAAAACTATGAAAGAAACTAGAAGATAGCTGTGATTAAAATGAGAAAAATAAAGGAACTGAAACTAAAATGAACAGGACATTATAAGAAAGATAAAGGTGGATTTGTGAAATATCCATATACAATTTCTTGATGTAGAAAAGAAAGTTGCTGATGCTAAGAACTCAGTGCATTGGTTAAATGCCAGAACTGGCATTTCTGAAGAGAAAAATAGTATATATATTAATAGCTTTTAAAATATAAATACATTTATAAATGCACTAGAGGCCTGGTGCATGAAAATTCATGCAGTCAGGGTTGGGTCCCTCAGCCCAGCCTGCGCCCTCTCGTAGTCCGGATCCCTCGGGGGATGTCCAACTGATGGCTTAGACCTGCTCCCTGGGGGATCAGCCTTCAGCTGGCTGTCAGACATCTCTCTGGCAGCCCTCGAGCCCTCGGGGAATGGCCCACTCTCAACAAGGAGTGGGCCTAAGCCGTTAGTTGAACATCCTTAGTGCTGCTGTGAGTTGGGAGAGGCTACCACCACCACCACTGTGCTGGCCAGCCATGAGCCTTTCTGAAGAGAAAAATAGTATATATATTAATAGCTTTTAAAATATAAATACATTTATAAATGCACTAGAGGCCTGGTGCATGAAAATTCATGCAGTCAGGGTTGGGTCCCTCAGCCCAGCCTGCGCCCTCTCGTAGTCCGGATCCCTCGGGGGATGTCCAACTGATGGCTTAGACCTGCTCCCTGGGGGATCAGCCTTAAGCTGGCTGTCAGACATCTCTCTGGCAGCCCTCGAGCCCTCGGGGAATGGCCCACTCTCAACAAGGAGTAGCGCTCCCCCTTGGAAATGCACTGACCACCAGAGGGCAGCTCCTGCGATGAGCATCTGCCCCCTGGTGGTCAGTGTGCATCATTCCTGGTCGTTCTGCTGTTAGGGTCAATTTGCATATTACCCTTTTATTATATAGGATTATATAAACATACTTATAATTATATTTTATTATAGATTTATAGATTCTCTATAATTTTTGTATTCACTTTATTTGATATGAGTTACTTTAAATAATAAAAATAGCATGATGTAACAGATATTTAAATAATATATAAAAAATTCCTGATACTTAGAATGTACTTGATAAAGGTTGCCATTATTATTTACATGAATGACCTACTTTAGTTCTTACAGCAACCTTATAAAATAGGAATTAATATTATTTCCATTTTATTTGCAGGAAGAAAGGTACTAGGAGGATAAGTAACTTGCCCCAGTTACATAGCTAGTAAGAAGTAGAGTCAAATTTACACCCAGGCTCCTGGCAGAGTAATGGTCTCTAAGGATGTCTACACTCTTCACCACAGAACTTTGTAATTACCAAGTAGTTCATGTTTTGTTTTGTTTGTTTATATGTGATCATTCAGATATTATACTCTAGTTTTCCTACATGAGAGCCCAAAATCATAGCTTATTCAAGTCCTACTCTGGGAAAATTTTGGAGTATTTTAAAAAATTTATATATGTGATTTCTGATTATAAGTTCTATATCCTGATATTAATCTACTTGATTTTCTTAGGTAGTTTTCCAGGAAGAGTTTATAAGTGGAATGGCAAATGATTCTTTATATATCTGAAAACATTTGGGTGTGTCCTAAAGTGAATGTTAATTGGATAGTAAATAGAATTATGGGGAATCCATATTTTACCCTAAGAAAGCTATTTGTACTACCTATTGAGATAAGTATGGCTTTTGTTGTTGTTGTTTTTCAAATTATAAAAGAAAGTTTATTTAGAAAATTCCAGAGGTAAGAGAAGTGAGCCAGCTGGGCCGTGTAGGCTCAGGAACACGTTACAGAAGCAGAAGGGCCCGTGGGGCTTAGGAGAGGGAAAGCCAAAGGGAACCTGCCTCGGCGGGGAGACGGGGAAACAGGAAAGGCCTGGGTGTGCTCCTGAGCGGGAGAGCACACAGGTAACTGTGTTTCTAATGAAGTTCACTTCTGTTCCTCGTGGGCACACCTTTACCAGCTTTCTGGCAGTTAAACCATGTATGTGGGTAATGAAACGCTGGGTGGAAGCTATGGCTGTCACATCCATGGTTGCCCCATAAATATCTCACAAGCTTTGCCCTGGCCAGGTGGCTCGGTTGGTTGGAGCATCCTCCCTTGCACCAAAGGTTGTGGGTTTGATCTCTGATCAGAGAGCTTACTGGAGGCAACCAATTGATGTTTCTCTCTCTCTCTCTCTCTCTCTCTCTCTCTCTCTCTCTCTCTCTCTCTCTCTTTTTCTCTGTTCTCCTCCTGCCCCCATCCCTCCGCTCCTCTCTCTAAATGCAATAGGAACATAGCCTTGGGTGAGGATTAAAGGAAAAAAGAAAAAAAAACAAACTCACAAGCTTTACTCTCCTTTTCCCCACCTACTGACTTTGAAAGGAGAAGACTCTTAAGACCGAGAAGATGGAGCTCAAAGGGGAGCCCTCAAGTCTCTGAATGAGAACATAAAAGTTGGATCATATAAATATTGCCTTCATTACTCATATTTCCCTCATTACATTCCATCAGTTTTTTTCTTCGCCTGATTGCTGGTCTTCTAATGTACTAATTTGGTTTTACTAACATGCTTTTCTTGGGAACAATTAATTTTTTTAGTTCAGCAATTATTATTTTAAATCTCCCAAACTGTATCACAATATCAAGATCTTTTGTCAGTATAAAATTTACTTGAGCCTCATTAAGAATCTCTAAAAGCTTTAAAAAGTTGTCTCCAATTTCCTGTAATAATTGTGATTCACCGGAGAACATATGTTCTGAATGCTCAAAATGGTTCCTCTCTTTCAGAATGCTAATTTTTTATATGCCTAGTTGTTTTTCTCTGCTAGTTCATCCTATGGCAGTGGATATAATTATTATTTTTGGTATCTAAAATAAATTTTAAAATGAGAAGAAAATTATTAAGATCTATAGTGAATTTTCCTTGCTTAGATAGTAATCTGATATCTATATTTTTAATATATATTTATTGATTTCAGAGAGGAAGGGAGCGGGAGAGAGAAATAGAAACATCAGTGATGAGAGAGAATCATTGATTGGTTGCCTCCTGCACACCTCCTTCTGGGGATTGAGCCTGCAAACCAAGCATATGCCCTTGACCAGAATCGAACCCGGGACCCTTCAGTTCTCAGGCCAACGTTCTATCCACTAAGCCAAACCAGCTAGGGCAATCTGATCTATTTTTTACATGATTAGGATGGAGGTGTTAAGTGGCAGAAGGTGTCCAAAGAGGTATGGAGTTTCATCCTTGTTTAAAAACAGTTTATTCTTTTGTTGCACTTAGCAGAATAGAGCCTGCTGGACATGGACGCCTGTCCAGTGGCCACTTGGCAGTCGCTAACCAGGGGATTGCCCAATACCCACATACAGCCCCCTCTCCTCATTTTAGTTTGTAAAACAGTAAGTGGCATTGGGTGAAATTATTATTATTTTGATCTGCGGATATTAGGGAGTGGATGTTTTCGGCCTAGGGAATACAAATGTGCAGTAAGAGACAGGCAGCAAATTGGAGGGAGTATGGGCCTTGTGTTTGATTGGTATCAGGTTTCATATCATTACTTTGCCCTTCAAACGACTCTTTAAAAGTTATGAATTTTCCTTTGGATTTTAGAGGTACTAATTGTAACAATCAATGTTTGATAGAGAATAAATAATACCAGTTAGTGGAAATGGCATATTATGATAAGTGCTTCTACAAATATTATCTTATTCATATTTGCTTAATTCTTTAAAAAACTTATTGAATAAACTTTGTAATCTACATGTTAGAGAGAAGATAACTAAAACTCAGAGGATTAAATATTGTTCAAGAAAACATAGCTAGCTATATATTAGTGGAGCCAGGATTAGGATTTAAACAAAGATTGACCAAATCCAAAATCAGCTCTGCAATTGAAGTGCAAATATATTTAGCAGTACATCGTCACAGGACATGCTGTCTGTGCATAAAGGAACGTGTATCGGTCTTAACTGAGACATTAGTGGTATAAAAGGCATCGGTGGGCCCTGCTGTTGCAGAACGCTATCGGAGAGTAATGTGAGGTTACCTGGATCACAGAAGTAATGGGATTGATCAAGAATCTTTTGCACTTTTTAATATAAATTACATTTCTGTGATTTTTCACCATGTAATTGCTTCTGTGTGCGGTTCTTTTTCATGCTAAATTTTACATTTCCTTGATGTGGTCAGTTCCTATGAATTAGAATCAGTGGAATTTAAACAGGATTACATTTCTTTCATCTAAATAATTTATCTTAAAAAAATGAATGTGAAGAGAGTGGCTTAGAAATAGAAAGCATTGGATACACAGAATCTGCTCTTGGCTTCCAGGAGTATGAAGGGAATTGCACAATATAAATCAATTTTTATGAATGCTATTGACTAGCAACATTTGCTGCTTTTAAAAATTAATAGCTGAAATAATGAAGATTCAAAAAATGCGCTCCACCGTCATTTTGATTAATTCCTTGAGATGAAGTACAGGTGACAGATGCAATATCTGAAACTAGATTTTCGTGCAGTCCAATCAAAGAACACCCAGACAGAGACCATGGTGGCCAATGTAGTCTTTTAATTTTTTCCCCAATTAATTTGATCCAGTGCATAGACATGCCCTATCCAATAAAGTGAAAGTTTAATTATTTGTATAAATATTGTAAATGCACAATAGTGCCTCCACAGTCCAAGTGTCATCATTTTATATTAGTATTGCATTACAGTGAAACAGGCAATAAAGTGCTGCTCAGAAGAAATTGTGCATGGGATTTTTAACATGGTGCTCAGCCAGGAGACGAGTTTATTAAAGTTACGGACTTATGTAGTGGAAAAAATAGAGTTACTAAAACACTACCCAGGGAAACTGCAGCAAGACTGAGACAATGAAATGGTTACAAGAAATCAGAGGCCAAGCTTTGTGATTTTTTTTGTACCAATGTGAATAGCTTCAGCTCACTCTAAACCATACACATCCCTCCAAATTAATCACTGGTACATTCATGCAAGCCCATGACAACCACTGACAACATAAAGCGGAACGGTACAGGCCAGAGGAGCATGTCCAGTTATGACGATAGAAATAAAGGTCCTCACAGAGCCCTCCTGGAGGACCCTAAAGTGCCCCACAGGCAGCGGGCAACGACAAAGAAGGAGGCAGTTCTCATTTGGATGTTATTGAAAGGGCACTTGTCATTCACCTCTGATTACATGAACATGAGTGGCTGACAAACCAATTTTTAAATTCCTGAACTTACACACTGAAGTTGTTATTTTATAACTAGTAGCTCTGCACATGAATCCATGTGTCAGTAGCTCGCCAGTAGCTCGCTGCTACCCTCCTGTAGCTCCCTCTGCCCCGCTGCTCCCCCCCATAGCTTGCTGACCTACCCCCTCTTGTAGCTTTCTGCTGCCCACTTGTAGCTCGCTGTCCCACCCTCCTGCTGATCCGTGATCCAGTTTTTGCTCAGTCGGTCGTTACGCTTCACGGCCTAACAACCATTTGCATATTACATCTTTATTATATAGGATGGAAAGCATTCTTAGAGCATCTGGGTGCATGTGTTTATTTCTTGTTGTTTGCTTATTAAATTAGGTTAGTGTGTTATTTAGCCCATGAGAGAATAAAGCACATCAGTCTAGCCTCAGTTTGCTTCACAACTCTGCCCATTGGCTGTGTGAATCTGCACGAGTGAACGAGCTTCTCTCATTCTCAGAATTAAGTGTTCCCTGTAAAGTATTTAGCAGTAGTTCTGGCTTAAAATGCACAGAATAAATATTACTCGCCAAAACCGGTTTGGCTCAGTGGATAGAGCGTCGGCTTGAGGACTGAAAGGTCCCAGGTTCGATTCCAGTCAAGGGCATGTACCTGGGTTGCGGGCACGTCCCCAGTAGGAGATGTGCAGGAGGCAGCTGATAGATGTCTCTCTCATCGATGTTTCTAGCTCTCTATCTCTCTCCCTTCCTCTCTGTAAAAAATCAATAAAATATATTTAAAAAAATATTACTTATTATCACAATGTTTTGTTTCAATTTGAGTTGTATCTGTGTAACAAACTACTGCAAGCCCAGAAACATGAACTGGCAGATAAAACAGATCACAAAGAACTTCCTAGAGGATGGAACTGGGTTGATGTGTGAAGCATTTAAGCAAAACTTGCTGTAAGGATGATGAATAGCTCTTAGAATTTGAGACAGGGA
>NW_006383008.1:5671224-5678600 GCF_000327345.1 Myotis davidii
AAGTAAACTGGATTAAAAATGATTCATTACTCCTTTCTGGTATTGAGGTGGCTTGGCAGCCCAGTGCACGAATTTGTGCACAGGTGGGATCCCTCAGGGTGGCCTGTGGGGATTGGGCCCCAGCTCACACCCCAGACTCACAGCCTGCAGCCCGGCCTGGCACCCCACTGTGGCCTGGGGCCACCCCCTCACCTGCTCTACCATCATGCCTGCAAAGCGGTTAATCTGGCCTGGGCACGCTGCCCAGCTCCCTGAGTGGTGGCCCCGCCCCCCGCCCCTGCTACGACCACTGCTGGTTGCTGTCTGCAGGGTGATTGGGCCCCCCCTTGCACCTGCCTTGGCCTGGTGCAGCCCACTCACTTGCTCCACCATCCTGCCGCAGTCCCACTCTCGTCGGGGCCCATCGGGGCTGGCAGTACCTGCACTGCCACCCGCTGCCAGCACCACGTCACTGATGTCCACCATGTTCCGTGCCTCCTCGTGGTGGTCAGCACACATCATAGCGGGTAGTCAAACTCCGGTCAAACCATCACCTGAGGGGACAATTTGCATATTAGGCTTTTATTATATAGGATTTTTGGTATATTTCTTATGTTAAAAAAATGCTATAAAATGAAAGTTCATGTAGAACTTTCCCAATCCACCCAGTTAAATAATGTTTCTCAAAACTGAAGGTTTTCTTATTTTAAGGTCAATTAAGTACTGTGTGACTTCTATAATTTTTAAGCTATTTAAACATGATGCAAATGACAAATCACAATATAAGTTTAAGTATATTTTCATTAGTAAATAATTTTTATGTTCCATATCATCATCTCTGGCGAGTTATACCTTCTAAAAGATGTGTAGCAGAAGCAGACACCTATATTCCATGGCTCAACTATAAATACAACAGAAAGCTCCAGTCCCAAGAGAAAAAAGGGAAGTAAACTGCTACAAACATCAAAGGCCAAATTTTGTCTGTCATTCATTCATGGTGAATATACAACCTGAGCCTCAGACTTTGTGAAATGATTCTAAGAAATATACTAGTAAATCAGGCTGTATTTCTTTAGAACTTCCCAATCAATACTACATAGTTGGTGTTAACGTTTTGATAAGCTAATGGTCTACAAAAAAGCATTTCATATTTCATGCCCACCCTAGGCAGTCTAGGATTAACTGGGTAGAAAAACCTACGAAACATTAAGAAAAATCAAGCTTGAATGACTAAGGTTTCATAGAATATAAAAATTCACAAACAGTTTAATCTATTAATATATATAATTTAAGGATTACCAGAGGGTAATAAATATAAATCACTTCTTCTTAGGAGAGTTCAAAGAGTTTAGTGGAGGTTTTCAGAAATCATTTCATTCGTGTTAAAACAGTAGACTTTCAAATTTGATTTTAATATCCAATTCAAAATGCTTGCTTTACAACAGAGTTATATCACATAGCAGTATTAATAGTTTAACTTTTCAGTTTGCAAGTTCAATAAAATATTTTTAATGTTTACTGAGTAGAATTAGGGAATGTCATAACTATAATGATAATAAATTCCTGGAATGTGTAGATACTATTTTAAATTCTGCTTAAAATTCTAATTTGTGAAGAAAAATTACTGTTAGCCGTTTGTGCGAATGTCCCAAGGGTCTCCAAGACCACCCTGGGTGTCTGGAAGTACTCACGGAACTCAGAGAAGCTGTTATACTTATGGTTATGCTTTATTACAAAGAAAAGATACAGATTGGAATCATCAGAGGAAAAGAAAAAAGCGTGTAGGCTGGAGTCCAGGAAAAACCAGGCCTGAGCTTCCAATTGTCCTTTCCCAGTGGCGCTGCATGGACAGTTCTTCATTCTCCCAGCCACGATGTGTGATATGTACAAACGTGAAGCTCACCTGAACCATGGGTCCAGAGTTTTTTGGGGGATTAGTCATGCAGGCACAGAGCTACTCAGTCTCTAGTCCCTCCAGAGCAGTGGTTCTCAACCTTGGCTGCGCATTAGAATCACCTGGGAATCTTTTTAAAATCGTGAATTCAGGGCCTCATCCTCCGGAAATTCTGTTTCTTTGTTACTAATGTGGTGGCCCCACCCCATAACACAGAAACAGAATTTCTGGAGGATGAGGCCCTGAATTCAGGATTTTAAAAAGATTCCCAGGTGATTCTAATGTGCAGCCAAGGTTGAGAACCACTGCGATAAGAGAAAGGAATAGGGAGATTTCACAGGGTCGTAAAAAGAAAGAAGAAAACAGAGCTAGCACAGGAGGAGGTGATATGACCACAGAGGCACAGACTGGAGGGATGGGGCCCCAGTTAAGGACCGCCGGAAGGCTCCCAAAGCTAGCAAGGCCAAGACTGGATTCTCCCCCAGAGCCTCTGGAGCAGCAGTTCTCAACCTTCCTAATGCCGCAACCCTTTAATGCAGTTCCTCATGTTGTGGTGCTACTTCATTTTCGTTGCTACTTCATAACTAATTTTGCTACTGTTATGAATCGTAATGTAAAGATCTGATATGCAGGATGTATTTTCATCGTTACAAATTGAACGTAATTAAAGCATAGTGATTAATCAGAAAAACAATATATAATTATGTATGTGTTTTCTGATGGTCTTAGGCGACCCCTGTGAAAGGGTCGTTCGACCCCAGAGGGGTCGCGACCCACAGGTTGAGAACCGCTGCTCTGGAGGGAGCACAGCGCTGCCAGCACCTGGAGTTTGACGCAGTGATATTGACTTGGACTTCCAGCCTCCAAGACTCTGAGAGAAAGAATTTCTGTTGTTTCAAGCCACAGATTTGTGGTGATTGGTTGCAGTGGCCATGGGAAGCCGAGGCAGTGTATATTCACTTACCATAGGACCTGTGGGTCCCTGGAATGGAACCTCTGAAGATACCTTTGGCAAAGGGAACTCCAGGGCACTGTACCAGTGGATGGTGAATGTTTTATCTGCGCTGCCAAGTTACATATTGAAGACAGTTTATCAAATACCGGAATCAAATTATAGCACAAATGAGAATACAGACTTTAAGGGTATTTTATCTTGGATACTTGTATAAAATATTTTGAATGACCTTCATGTATTTCATTGCTGGAAAGATGTAAAAATTTAGACAAAAAATAAGTAATAATAACTGGGAAACAGCAATGGTTCACTAATCAAAAGTCACATCGGACCAAACATTTATTTTCTTTGCTGGCGTTAGTAGATAATAAATTCTCAGAAATATGGGCCAGGTGTGTCTGGATTATAGCCTTTGGACAAAGGTAGAAAAAGATGGACTGGAGGCAAAATTGTAAGAAGGTAAAATATGTAATTTATGATTACTTACTGTCACCCTAAAGGGTGCTAAGATGTAGGTCAATGTCAAGGTGAAAGGATTTTTCAGGTGATATAAGCCAGCATTTATAGGGCACATTCTAGGGGCCACACACTATTCTAAACACTCCTGTTTTTATAAAGCATTTGTTCCCTCCATATACTCAGAATTTCTCCTTGGCCATCTTTTTCTTGCTGTTACCCTCACTCTTTCTCCTCCTTCCCTTCTCCCTTTCTACCTTCTCCATAGTCTAGTAATTCTGCTCATTTCTTTGAAGACTTAGACATGAAAAACTCTAGACCTGTGTTGTTCAACCCAATAGCTATTGAAATGTGACCCGTTCAAATTGAGATTGGTGTAAATATAAAAAACATATTAGATTTTGAAGACAATATTAAAAATGCAAAATAGCCTATCAACGAGTTCTTATATTGGCTACATGTTGAAACGGTAACATTTTAAATCTATTGAATAACATGTTATTAAGGTAACTTCACCCAATTCATGTGGCTACTAAAAACTAAAAGTGACAGATGTGGCTCATGTATGTGGCTTGTGTTACGATTTCATATGACAGCCTTGCTCTGGATGAGTGCTTAGGGGCTTTGCCTTTGTATCATAAGCAAAATGTTTTGCTAAACAAAAGGTAATCTATGCCAGAAATTTTTTTGTGCCACTCCTTTAGAGCCAGAAGTGGCCACAGGCAGTTCTGTGGTTTGAAATAACAATTATATTTTTCTTCTAACGGATGACAAACACGACTTAATCAGTTTATTGAACTTGTTGGACACAGTTGTACCATTACTGAGAGCAACCCTCCCCTTTGAAGTTCCTTATAATTATTTTCTTTGGAGGCAATCTTTCCCACTCCTGCATAAAAATCTCACGTGGTCCCAAAGTGTTTCTGGTCCTTTTCAGAGAGAACAATCTCATTTCAAAAATTTAAAAACCTCATCAAATCTAACATTACAGTTTAATCTGTTCCACAATTTAAATGACCTTGCCCCAGCTGTGGCCTGCCTCAGCTGTTCTTCCTACAAAGAGCAAGGAGAGTCTAAATTCTCCAGCTCCACCCTCCCGCTGCTCTTGTCCCTCCGGAAGCAGAGGGTGAAGGGAAGAGAGGAGGCAGGGGAAACTCCCAAACCCCTGACTGGTGTGGGTAGCACAGGGCTTCGGGCCCCGGGGGCAGCAGAGACAGCTGCTTTTTCTCAGACCTTGGCTGATTGCTGAGTCCCTCCTGGTGCAGACCTCCAACCACTCAGGGCCACAGACACAGGAGCCGGTGGGCTTCAGCTGTCCGCCCACTGCTGGGTCTCTTCACCCCTTCATCCCTTCCTGGTAGGACTCTCTGTCAACATGGCTGCAGGCTGGCTCCCTTTCGGGGAGCGCACATCTGTTTTGGGAGAACCTGGCATATTTACCTCCTGCTTCTCAGCCTCTCTCCCTCTTTCCCCGTCCCCACGTGGTCTGCCCCAGGATTTCAGTCAACACTCTCTGCACATCCTCAGATTCCAGGGCACATAAAGCAAGCTCTCCACATGAATTTCTTCACACACACCCTCGCTTGGCTGGAGATAGTGCACATCCCCCTGCCCTCCTCCAGGAGTAGCTGGAAAGGGAAATGCCATAGCACTCCCACAACTCTTCCCGAGAATGTAGGCTCCCTGCATTTATGATGGAGGCTAGAAAGCAATAACAAATAGAATGCCAAGTTTCAGTAGCTTAAGAAGGAAGTGGAGATAGCTTTCCTCTAACAGTTCTCTTAAACCTCCCGTGGGGGTTGAAAGAAGTGCCTGGCTGTCCTCCAGCTGACCATGGAGCTTAGGGCCTCTTCCTCACAAGCATCCAGACAGGAGAGAGGAGGGGGGACCATGGAGAGACATGCCCTCTTGCAGTGCCCTACCCTGGAAGGGGCACACATCTCTTCGGCTCACCTCCCCTTGGCCTTGCCTACTTGCTTGAGAGCCTGAGAAACGCAGTCCAGCCATGTGCCCAGCTAAGCTCTCTCTTTACAGGACAGAACAGATTTTGTTTTGCAGTTGCTAATCTTTGCCATTATCCCCAATAACTGTAAGCTCCCCATACATTTTTTTAACCTCCACTTTATATACCCTGGAAGAAAAACAGTAATTAAGGCTAGTTTCACAGTGCCTTCCAGCACGCCCTAAGGAGAGGCTGTGTCCCTCATTTTATGAAGGAACACTTGTACCTATATTGCTTTTTATAGCATTTTGAGCCTCAGTAGAAACTAAGACGAAGTGTATTCTTACAACATTCTATTAGTCAATTGTATTAAGTATGCATTCAATGCCATGCATTTTATATTTGCCATTTCATTTTTTCTCACAATAATTCTTTGGTGTAGGTATTAGGCTCAGAGAGGTTATTTGACTTAACTGAATGAAAAGAGGCAATACAAACAGGAGCTGAAATTCAACTTTAATTTTTCTGGCTTTTATGATAAACTGTCTCTTGGCTAGCCTATTTCAATTTTGACATTTTATAATATTTACTTTTCTCTATTTTATCCACTTTTAATTTTCCTTTTACATTCTGACATCAAGGATATAAATAAAAGAAATATGTGTATATAGATACATTTATATGAAATGTCTATATGCAATACATTTGCACTTTATATGCACATTTTTACTGATTATAATTGAAGGGATATGGAAACAATCACTGTGAAAATTAAATAAGATTTATTTGATAAGAAAAACCATTTCTTCAAAATTATTTACTATCCATGGAATATGTCTTAGAATTTTTTATTGAAAGAGACACATGGAAAAGGAAAAGCATTATTCTGAACATAATAATTTGTCAATCAACATAAAGCAAAGTACATCTGTATGAAAAAATACTTGACTGCATAATTTCTAATATATTCAAATATTTACAAAGTCTCTTGGGGAAAAAAAGATTACTATCCTAGAATGTTTATTCACTACAATTGCTTCTTCCCAAGTCCCTCCTGTGGGCCCGAGCCAGCCAAATGATTGCCTGGGTCCCCACCCCTTGACACCCATGAGTTTAGAGGGTGGGCATTCTGACCTCTGCTGTGGTTGGTACCAAAACCCTCCACAAAGACGCTTGTCAGCCAATAGCAGAAGCAGCAGTTGTGTGGCCTTGGCTTCATGACATTGTTATCTCCCTTCACGTTTCACCGTGTGTCCCCTGTTTAGGAGAGCTCCATTACAAGTCAAGCTGTAAGGGAGTCCTGCTGGAGCCTTTGGCCTGCATAACATTATGCTGCAAGGAGCAGGAACGAACCTGTGTGAGTCCATCCACTGTAGCTACCAGAGGTTGGAAGGCAATTAAGGAAAACAATCAGGTTTTACAAATAAAAATTGGTTTGAATATCTTTTTCATGTGAAAAAGAATACATTATTGTTAGATAATTTACAAGCAGGCACTGGGATTTTGATGGTGTGTTTTAAATGTGTAATCTTTCTCCAGATGAATATATTACTGCTATTTGGAAAAGTCTTGACATGACAAATAAGGAGCTAGCCAATGAGTTCAATTACAGCTGTTTTCACAAGGACTCTTGAATGGGCCATGCTACGACTCATTATTTTTTATTTCAAACAAAATAATTAATTGCATTCATTTGGGAACAGTTTTGTCTGGATGAAGATTATAATTTCATTTTGAAAATCTATTTCTCTTCACTGAACTATGTGTTAGGTGTTGAGATACAGTGACTACAACAACTTCTAAAGATAGGAAATACTGGTCCTATTCCATAGTTAAGAAATTGAAGCTTGGAAAGGCTAGGTAATTTGTCTAGAGTCAGACCACTAGGAAAAAAGTTTAAACGAGGATGTAAACCTGGTTCACTTTATTCCCTTTGACTAATTAGGAGATTGTAGCACACTTGGTGCTATCCTTTGTACTCAAAAACTGCTCACATATCTCCTTTATGCTTGTGGACTTTGCCAGACGTCCACATAGGCAGTCACATGTCATCTTCATGATGTACCATCTCAGCTGGTCCTGGTAGCTACTGAGGAAGAAAGGCAGGGTCCTGCCATTTCATGGAGCGGAGAGTTGGAGAGAGTGGTAAC
>NW_006383008.1:5678633-5702672 GCF_000327345.1 Myotis davidii
CAAGCAGATAGACAACTGGGACCTAAGCAAACCGAGGCTGCCTCTGCAAGTGATGGAGAGAGGAGAGTAAGGAGTGGGAGAAGAGAATAAAATTCCCAAAGAGCTGCTATGGGACATCCACAGAAAATCTGCCCGTGGCGAGGAAGGGAGGAAATGAAAGGGGAGCAAGGAAGCACAGACTTCAATGCAGAACAGGGCTGCCATTCATATCTAAGTAGAGGCATAAGCCAGTATAATGTGGGTAATATTGGTTATGGTAAGCTTGTCAAACAGTAGAGAAAGTCAATAGTGGGAAGTAATACTAAATCAAGAGTTTGAATCCTTACAGACTAATAGTAATATATAGCCAAAATTTATAATCACATTGCAAATTGCATATATAATTATAGTTTTAATAAAATATGTACTTACGTAAATTCATGGAGAAATCACTTTTTATTAAGATAAGGTAAATATGTTTTTTTAATTTAAAAACATATTTTTGTTGATTTCAGAGAGAAAGGGAAAGGGGAAAAGGGATAGAAACATCAATGATGAGAGAGAATCGTTGATTGGCTGCCTCCTGCACACCCTACTAGGGGGTCGAGCCAGCAACCCAGGCATGTGCCCTGACTGGGATGGGATCAAGTCCACAGCCCAGGCATATGTCCCAGCTGGGAATTGAACTGTGACCTCCTGGTTCATAGGTTGACGCTCAACTACTGAGCCACACCAGCAGGGCAAGATAAGGTAAATAACTATGTTTTTAATGAAATATAATTCAGCTGATTTTTAAGCCACTTAGCGAGAATTCAGAATATAAGTAATACATGTCATCAAAATAAAGATATTTTAAAATATTTTATAACTATGATGTAGCCATATGGCTATGTAAGTTTGGTGAAATTATGGGTTTAATCTTTCCACGTTGCTATTCTGGCATTGTGACAACTGAGGGCATTGCAAATAAGGGAAACTCTTTACCTGATATGTTCAATATATTTGAATTAATTAATTTCCAGTGATTTTTTTCTATGTTGGTCACTAATTTAAAAATATATTTTCCAATAAATATTCAATTTATTGAAATAAATCACTCAGAATTATCCAATCAGTATGTGTGAGATCTGATCAGTGACTTTGCTCTGAAATAAGAATTTCCAAGAACTCTCAATTGTTACAATATACTTCATATCTCTGTGTAATGAGAAGCCAGAGGTATATATTATACCAATGCAACAGTATAGTCTTCTTTCCACAGGGAAAGTCTCTCTTCACATTCAACCTTTCAAATGCTTTCCCCAAGTAGAGATATTTGCTTATTCCTGCCTCTTATATTTTTTGTTAAGTATTATTAATGCAAGTAAAATTATGTCAGCCAGCCTACCTGCATATAGAGCCTGAGAAGGCTACCTGTAGGTTATATTCACTTAAGGGGAATATGGAATACTCTAGTGGAGTTTCACTCTTGACTTAATGTACTATAAATTTGTTTTAAAAAATTAAAGTGCTATCCATTTTTATCATGGAACAATGACTCATTGAAAAGTAATTCTATGGCACTGGTAGTTCCGATATTTTTTCAGAAAAGTTTAAACTACCTTTCTATTTCAAATAATTTTGAATTTTAAATAATTTATAATCATAGGAAATTTCAATCTTTATCTCAAATTTAGCATCACCTCTGATATCAGGGTAATAAAATATATTTTCTAATACTGTAGCTTTTTTATAGGTGCCTCATTATACACAATTTGATGTCTTTAGTATCCTTATTAGAGGAAAATAGTGAGTTCAACTAGCTATACATCTACACAGGAATTTCTGGTTATGAACTGAAAACTAACCAAGACATAAACTGAGATATTAGGATGGTGAATCTCTCTGTAGGGCATTGTTATTACATCCCTGAAGGTCTCATCTTTATGAATGCAAACATCTTCCTGAACCATAATGAGACTCAGTGTAAATCTCTTCGGGGTCATGTTGAACAGTCTGTGCCCATGGAAATCATAAGATTATCTGCAACACTGCTCAGTTCCTTTCTGTTTCTAGCTAAATTAGCTCTACACTATTGCACAGTTGAGCATCTGAGTGATTTCAAAAACAATAAATATTACAATCCTCAGGCTCTGAAAGGCTGACTTTAACTTCCTGAAACTTAGAAGAGTGTATATTAATCATAAGGCTAAAAATTCTCTAGATATTTATTAAAGTAAAAAAGTAGCTTAACATCTTTATAAATCCTACTGTATACCCTGCTGACTTCCGGCCTGGGCCAGCAATATTCAACAAATCTGAAAATAAAAAATCCAGTCATCTACAAAGCTTTACTTGGTCTTACTCCTAGATATTATAATGCTAATAAATGAGAACATAGAAACTATTTTTACATCACCAATGAGGCTGTGAAGCAAAGTAAATAAAAGAGAAAAGAGTTCTATTTCCTCCTGGAAATAAAATATAGTTGTGAAGACAGAGAAATATTGAAACAAAGAAGCTCTAGGTCTACTTCCTTTGCTTACTATAAGAAATAGGTTATATTCAGGCAGCCATTATGGGTAGCATACAGAGAACCAAACAGTTAAAAGTAATTGAGTAATATAACATTCATCAAGAAAAAAATTTTGTTGTTGTTGTTGTTAGCTAAATTGTGTGTGTGTGTGTGTGTGTGTGTACACATACATAATATATTCAGCTAAGTAACAAAAACACAGAAGGGCTATATTATTTTTAATAAATAACTTCAATTCCATTCTGTGTTAGTATTTGAATGAGTGAAATTATCCCTAGGACTGCCTTAGCATATGAAATATATGTTAGAATTAGTTTTATTATGACTAATAAATTACTGAAAGAAAAAATTTAAATAACAAAAATAACTTTCATGACAAGAAGAATCTTATTTGCATTTCATGTCATTTAATTAGATATATTAGTCATGAAAGAGTCTAGATGGACAGAGTGAGGACTGATGTCATTTACTGAGAGACAAGGTACATACGGTTCACCAGGTAGCACATTCCCACGGCTGTGACTCAAGTTAAATCCTGCTCCTTCCTGCAATATGTGCTCTACTAATATCTGTTTCCTCACCACGAGATTCAAAATAATACTACCACCTTCTTCCCAGAAGATGGTCTGAGGATAAACAGATGAATGTTCTCTAAATAACATTAAGGAGTTGAATCCATAGTAATATAATTGCCCTATATCAACTCATAGTTACGGTCAAGTTGGTAAAAAACAAAACAAAACAGGAATTTTATTTATGGGTTTATTATTCACTTTTATTGTAAGGTCTAAATTCCCACAGAAAACTATTTCAAAATGTTTAAGTTTCTTTTGATTATTTATCTGGTCCTCTTCCCTGCCTCCCACTCCCACCCCCACCCTCCAACCTATGAATACTTCTGGGCATGTTGAGTTTGCAAAGAAAGTGGTAATGATTAATGATCTTGATTTGAAAGGTCAGAACAGTACAGAGGAAGAGGGCTGGTCTTGGAGCCCACATTTCATACTCACACTCTGACATCATTTGTATTATTATAAGCAAATTTTAAATTGGTCAGAGTTAGTCTTCTTGTCTGAAAAAGAAAGAAGTGACAAGAGCTTACTTCACATAGTGGCTGTGAAGCACTAGACCAGGTACCCATGACCCGGGAAGCATCATATTCGATAATGGACGTTCAGGTTGAGGCTGCATCATATATGGTCATTAAATGTGAAGGCAAGGCTGCCTCATATAAGGTAGATGAATTTGAAGGTAAGGTTGTATCACACATGGTAGTTGAAGTTGAAGGTAAGTCAATATAGACAAGGCACTAGCCATTATCAGTGTCTGAAGCCAGGGCTTTGAAATTTCTTTCCAAACAAATAATGTGTTAATACTCATGTGTGGGCAACTGGAAAACATCGCCCCTAGTCTGTTCCCTCTTCTCTACTGAATCTGTGATAAAGTTTTAGTTTAAGAAGCATAGTAAAAATAGCAAGTCCAAATGGACATGTGACTACATGCTGCATTATTGTTTCGGAGACTGCTTCACAATTACATTAAGTTCGCATCTGGCAAAGTGTCCTGCTTTACACAGCATAACTCTCCAGTAACCAGGGGAAAATGAAGCATGGAAAGTATGGTCCAGTAGCTTTTATATTTGTTTATCAAAGAGTTTATTCAGAAATGAATCATTTTCCATCCCCACAAACTCTCTTGTCTGTACTAGTCCCAGGTTAATGTGCAAACATTTTAATTGATATTTAACTGTTGTTGTCACTGTGACAGTTGGTATAAAATTATTAATTTCATGTACAAAAGCATGAAAATCTTGATGGCACAGCTTGTATCTTACGTGTGTGTCTGTGTGTGGTGTGTATATATATATATTTCCCCACCATTCCCACTCTATAAATGAACATGTAGAAAGACATGTCAATTTACTTTTTATTTTAGAAAAAAATTGCTAAAATAGAAAATTAACAATGTAGATCCTAATTTACATGGCTTATAGAGGCAGGGTCGCAAAAGGTCCCTCCCGGTTTTGATTTCCGATCAGGGCACACACGTCATTTGCTCTGGTTGGGGAGCACATGGGAGGCAATTGATTAATGTTTCTCTCTCACATTGATGTTTCTCTCTCTCACTCTTTATCACTCACACTCACACACACACACACACACACACACACATGGGTTGTAAGGCCAGAGGATGGCTGGTATGGCTGGTGCACAGTTAGTGCTATGAGAGGCAGCAAAAAAGGAGCCTGGAGAAGGGAAGGGTGAATCATAGGTGACCTTAGAGACTGCAAATTTCAGACACCTCTGGAAACCCAGCTTACATCCTCTGGGCCAGTGCTTCTCAACTCACTACTTCTCAAAAACGTGGATCTGGTTCCCTAGTGGTGGGGTGGTGCTGAGGTTCTGCACTCCTTACAAGCTCAGGAGAGACACAGATGCTTCGGGACTCTGGACCTCACACTGAATAGCGAGGCTCTAGGTCTTACTTATTACTCTATCTGTGGCACTCTTGGCACCATTGAGTCATTCTGATGCATGCACAAACCTGAAAGTGTGAGGGTATTAATATTCCTTCAGCTAACCCTTAACAGTGGGAACAGAAGCCAATGCATTACACTCTTGCCAGCTCTCAGCATGGCTCCTCAGAGCATCCTGGTGTGATAGTCTTTGCTGCCTACAGTGGTGACCAGTTCTGTGGCATGCCCTTGTTTTGTCCATTCCTCCTTCACTGTTACACCTTCCCAGCCCTCCATTGTTCACTGCCCAAAATAAACTCCCTACATGTAAGGCCTTGTCTCAATCTGCTTCCTGGGAAAATCAAGCTGAGACACCATTGTCCTAGGTCAGTGGTGGTGATAGCTCCTCTCTCCACATACAGTCTTGCTTATCGTTGTATACCCAATACTTACAGGGCTCAACAAAAGTTACACAGTTAAAAATAATTTGCTCTAAGGTTATTCAAATTAGTCGAAGGATTTTCACAAACTGTTCAAGAAGATTATAAAATGCAATATAAGAGAAGTAGCATAGTCTAATGGCTTGGAGCAGGCCTCTGGAGTCAGATCACCTGGGTTCATATTCCTACTCTGCTGCCTTCTAGCTGTGTGAATGGAGGAATAGCATATACTGGCTCTGTGTCACAGTTTCTTCATGTGGAAAGTGGGCATGAAGTAAATGGCACCTACCTCATGGGGTTGTTATACAAATTCATGAATTAGTATCTATAAAGCCGTCCGAGCAGTGCCTTTATCATAACAAATATCCTATTTGTATTTGCTAAATAAAATTTGATAAACATGTTAAGAAACTCAAAAAGAAAATGTAAAGTAGTTCTCAACACTGGTTTATAGACTAATACTATTGTATAAAAATCAACTAAGGCCCTTGCTGGGACCCACCGTGGCACTAAATTAGATTTTGTAGCATGAGATGAGGATTCTGTACTTTCAGCACGTTACTACCTCAGTGATTTTTAAAATCTATAGAACCTAAACTGGAGCCATGGTTGACAACCTTTCTACCTAATTAGAGTTTTGCCAAGTAACTATGGCATCAAGGATATGTGTGCATGTTACAAGTTTATTGAATGCTTATTATTCTTGGCTAAATTGTAATCTTTGCTCTTGAGGAGTTTTCAGTCTTTGCTGATGCTCACTGAAATCCTGTATAGCAGGTAACTCAAATATTATGAGTTCATAGCACAATCTGAATGATTCAGAAAGGTTGGTCAATTTGCCTAAGATCACACAGCCTGTAAAGTGGCAGAACTAGGATAAGAATTCTGATCATCTCAATCCACGTTCTCTATTACATATGGTCACCCACTTATGAAGGGGTTACGTCATGAAACCCATCGTAAGTTGAAAATATCGTAAATTGAAAATGCACTTAATATGCCTAACCTAGTGAATGTCAAGGTTAGCCTGGCCATTTTCTGCTGCATGTCTATTGCTTTCACATTATCCTAAAGGTGAACAATTGTTACATTAAGCCATCATTATGTAGGCACCATCTGTATTTTCATTATATCATGCTGTACACCAGTTATATACTAAAAAGAACAATAAATAAACACATGTGTTTTACTGTACTTAAATTCCAAATGTTAAATGTTAGTTTATAGAAAATGTATGTGTTACTGAGAGTTGTAGCTGTGGAAAGTACCTCTTGATGTGAAATAGAATATAAAATGCATACCTACTTTAGATATTCAAACACAGTTTCATTTTGTCATGGCCAGTAATGGCCTATAATTAAACTATAGCTTGTTAGATAAATAAATGATTACCTTGTTAGCTGGAAATTTAAACATGGACTAATTCATTAATTTGCAAATTGTTCTTTCATTTTCAACCAGCCTATGTTTTCTTGGATTGTATTTATAAATGGGGGCCTGGGCATGTTGATGGGTGAATTCAGGTGTGAGACTAGACAGCTCTTGGAGTCAGAGGTAGCTACCCAGTTCAGGATCAAGAGAGGATTACTAGATTAACCGCCTCCTAATAACAGACACGTATGATGGAGGAAGCAAGCCCCTGGAAATTCAGTTTTATTTCTAAGTTTTCCTTTTAATTTCACAACCAGAATTCTCACTCTAAGAAGCACCATGATTTTCCTGAACAAGTTTGCATGCATCTGTCAATCCCTGACTATGTCACTCTTTAACTTACATGCATATTGAAAAACCACACATCGAGTTTTACATTTACATTCTGCATAAAAGTTAGCATCATTAGTACCAAAAGGCACCTGGAGATTAATAGATGAGATACAAAATGGGAATAATATTCTGCTTCGGACTATAAAATGCTAATTGTTTTCACATGAAAAATTTACAATGAAAAAAACATGCCTTGATTTTTGACTATTTTAAAACCTTGTTGGCGTGTGAATTTCCAACTCAAAAATATAAAAACATTTTACCTGTTTTGCAAGGACACAGTGATGTTCGTGGACAAGAATGGTGATATGAATATCAAGTCTCTTTCTACTGGCCAGACACATCCATGTCTCTTTCTCAGATGCAGGAATGATTTTACTTTGGGCATTTTGAACACCTTGTGGTCAGCGACAGGAAAAGAAGCTGTTCATATCCTAAAAAAAAAAAAAAAAAGTCAGAAGGTGAGTGAGAAAGGCTCACTCAAATGTAATGCCTGGAAAAGTAAACAGACTGCATCCAATCTTTCTTCTTGCTCTGATGGGCTCCAGGTGCCCTAGACGTATTTGAAAAGTGCCTGCCCGTGTCTCTCCATCCTCTCCTTCCAAGGGGGCGGAGGTATTTCCAAGCCTCGTCCCTCACAGGAAAAGGAGACGATATTAAAAACAAAAGAAACAGAGATATGTCTGAGGAAAACGAATCAAGTGGCATTTATGCCGCATGCGATGCTATACAGGGCCTGCACACCACCGTTTAGAACCTGATTCTCCCTGTAAGACAGATTTCCCACTTTGCACAAAGTGATTGCTCTGGGTCTATCCCAAACCTGTACTGAGTGTCCTGCTGTCGGAGTAAAACACTGCTCTCCTTTCAAAAGGTTTTGTTTGTCTCTATTTTAAAAAATGGCTCTTGTATTTTTATGTAAAATGAGGCCACTGCTCTGTCACTATAAACTTGATTCACATGAGCTTTTTTATGAGTCTACATGTTCATAGTCAAGGAGCAAAACCTATTCGGTGGGAGGCACTGACATTTTGATTGTAAAGCGACGGCAATGGCAGTAATTTCTCAGAAGCCGGGCAGATTATAAAAGAGATAAAGAAAATGCAACCCAGGCTGATCCTGTAACACCTCTGAAGCACAGATGGTTGCCAGCAGGCTGATAAGATGTCCCCCTACTGAATTAAAGCACAAAGATGGAATAAATCAAATGCCCACCACTGGGGACCAGCCAGCACATGGAACCATTTTCCCTCTGTTCCCTTCGTGTTCTGTACTGACACAAATTGTATGACCTCAGGCAGGAAGAAGCTGGGTAAGATAACCCCCAACACCCACCAACCTCTTCAAATTCAGTGAGGTGCTTTATGAAAACCACTCTCCAGTTAGATGTATGCAAATTGCCCACAGTACTAAATAATTATTCTGACTAGCTGCACTCTTGCTCTATCTGCACAACTTGGACTGTTTAAAAAAACATAGGGTATTACCCTGGCTGGTTTGGGCTAGTGGATGGAGCATTGGCCTGTGGACTGAGGGGTCCCGGGTTCGGTTCTGGCGAGGGGCATATGCCTAGCTTGTGGGCTCGACCCCCGGTGGGGGGTGTGAGGGAGGCGGCTGATCAATGGTTCTTTCTCATCATTGATGTTTCTGTCTCTCGTTCCCTCTCCCTTCCTCTCTGAAATCAATAAAATATATTTAAAAAACCATAGGGTATGTGGATTCTAGATAATAAATATAACATTTGCTAAATAATCCCAAAGTCATCTTTGAAAGTGTTATCTGGCATAAAAATGATGGACATATTTATTCTCCCTTTAAAATAAGAGACAAAATAACCACATCCATACATTGTAAGTGGAAACAAGACAGTGTGGATGAGCTTAACTTTGGCTTACTGGTTATTTTCTGCTCCCCACACGTGAACATGAGCTCCAGGTGGGCAAAGATCTTGTCTACGTTACCCATTGATAATTCCCAAGCACCTAGAATGGGGCTTTGTACTCAGAGCAGGCACTCAATAAATGCACATTGAATGAAAGAATGTTAACATTTCACATTGAACCTTGATACTCGTTATATATCATTTCATCTTCAGACCATATTCTTTCATGTAAGAAATAAAAGCTATTCTCTCAATTTCTGAAGATCAAAGGGGACTACATGTAGGGTCAGTGACTACCCTAATCTCTAGACTGTTTTTTTTACACCCAATGAGCACTCACATCGGAACACTTGTTCTAATAACCCGTACTTTCAAGGCAACTCACCTTGTGTTTTTCGGTAAGAAAGCGCTTTTGTGCAGAAGGCCTACAGCTCCTATCCCGTCACTTGCACAAGCTCTGAGCATTGACCAGAATAACGGAATCCCCCAAGGCTCTCAGACTCCTGCTCATGTTCATGTCACACCGTTGAAAACTCTCAGGACCCCACCAGCACCTTGGTTTCTTGATGGTCAGCTTCCCCAATAACCCATCTTCTTTGACCTACACTTTCTGGATGACAGGCTTGTCCCCTTCAACCAACTAATTCCAGCCCTCCGAGAGGCCTTTTCCTTTTCTATTTTTATCGAGTAGTTTGCAACACATATGTCATATTCTCCTGCTAATAAGGGCCATCCACAACCCCTACCTCTTGGTCTCCAGGAACTCTAAAATTAATCTTTCATGAATCTGAACACTGATGGCTGATAAAACATATATTCATGACTAAAAGAATTTCTCTTACAACCATGAAGCAAGTTTTTAAAATAATTTCACAAAGGTATTTTCTTCAAAATGTCACTAATGACATTTAAAATTTCAATGCTTTAGATGTTGACCTGTAGAACAATTTTCAGTCTAAGAACTCCATGCCCATTTTCTCTTGTCTATAGCTGGTGAAGACTGTGAACTATTTAGAAACTCGGAATTCTAACTTTTCTGACACTTAAAGATAGTCTCCATTTCAACTTTTTTTTTTTCTATGCCCTCAATAATCTCACTTCTGTGACCCTTCCCCTGCAGCCTGGGTTTTCAGTTGTTTAATAATCCTTCTAACTTCTAACTTCCCCTGACCCTGCACTGCAGAGTTTCATCATGATCATTTCAATTTTGTAGCTACTCTTCTGCCACTTCTGAAAAGTAATTTTTTTTTCATGAGAATGCCATATATCAGATACCTACATTAAGGTACAGTACATATAAAAAGTCTTTCTTTTCCTTTTCCTTTTTGAAAACAATGTCTAAAATAGCCTTGATTATAAGAACAGAAATAACAGCAGGGCATTTCACTCTGTAGAATCTATAATATAGAGAGACTTATACAAAACAAATAGGGTCATATACCGATTGTACATGTATTCTACACATACATACACATACAGTATGAGGGAATAAAAAAAGAAAAAAGAGGAGGGGGAGCTAGCTTGTATTCTTCATTAAAACATGATATCCTCATGCTCTCCCTGGTGAAGATTTTTTTTAACAAATGAGTGGGATGAAGAAAGCAGGGCTCTGGAGTTGTAATTTATTCTGAGACAGGACGATAGCTGCGCTCTGTAGCTCAGTAAATCTCAGCCTCCACTGAGTTGCAGGCGAGTACTGAGAGGAACCCGGAATTGTTGAATTCAGGCAGAATAAATGATAAGAAAGACATTTGAATAAGAAACTATTAAGTTCAAAGTTTTGAGAAAACTAACATGGCAGTGTGCTGGCTGAAACATACAATCAAACCCATGAGCTTCCACAAAACACAATTTCTTGGTTGTTACTTGACTATTTTTCATACTGATAGATGTTTTGCCCTTGGGGTGCACTGTTTTGCACATAAAGAATGATCCTGCTTTGTTCCCATTAGTTTGAAAGACAAGACAGTGACACTGTGCAGAATAGAGTCCAGTGTGAACACCGTATTCAGAACAAACCCACTTTCAAAAGCCCTATTCCGATGATAAAAAACACCATGCACACACACAGTGGTGATATTTTCTGTATCTGAATTTGTGATCCTTGCTGTGTGCGGGGAAAGAAATCGAATGTGTCCCCTGAATAACAATGAAGTATTGGAAAGCAATGACATTCTAATCACTACTTCAAATGTCAGTGCAAGGATGCTGTGGGTAGCAGCCCCTACACACAAGTTAACGGCTTTACTGTTAAACCACAAGGGAGCAATTAAAGGGAAGCTGTTACTAACCTTCATGCATTCCATTGCTCAAGTGTCTAGAGAAAAGGTCTAATTATAGTTCTAACCTTTCCCAATGGGCCATGAATTACTCTCTAAATATAGGTTGTTGTATAGAAAAAAACTGTGATGAAGATATAGAATTGACATGTAATTGAATTTCCTAATAAAATACACCCGTAGTAGAATAACAAATCATGCTGGTATCTTGAGTTTCACCAGTCTATCTGCCATTTTCTCATTAAAACAAAAATATTAAACACTGTGAAAAGATCTATGATTGAGGAAAATGGAGTAGTCAAACATAAAACTTCATGTGACAGACATAGTATCAGCATGTTGCATTGTATCTTAATTAAAAGCATCATTAGTTTGAAAGGCTAGTATTATATTTAAAAGGCAAGTATTATATTTGAAGGAAGAGCTAGGACTGATACAGAATGTGAGACTTTGCAGCCCATTAAAACAATGTGACTAAAGTGAACCTAGACAGCAATGTATTATTATTTCACAAAAAGCTCGATAATTATAAATGACATGAAAACATTTGCTCATAATAGAGAAAAAATTAAAGTGCAATATCACTTTTTGGTAGGCACACATTCCAAGATGATGGTACATTTCTTTGTTGTTATTCTAGGTAAGATATATCCCTTACAGTGTGGAAATTGATATTTCTATAAATTCAAGAAACCCTAGTCATTTAAAAATATTTATTGAGTTTTTTGTGCAAGGTAGCAATACTGAGAAGGATAAACTCACTACCTTCAAGAATTATATAATGTATGTAGAGATTTAAGACAAACTAAATAAAGTGAAGATGTAATGGGATCTCAATGAGTGCATCACAAATCAAGTGATCCTTGCTACCAGGAGGCAACTCTGGGTCCAAGGAGGATGGGGTGATCCGAGCAGCTTCCTGGAGAAGCCAGGGCAGAAAGCGTTACTGGGCTTTTGGTGAGGAAGACGCCATTCACGTTCACTAGGTGGTCCTTACTTATCATGTTCCTTGAATAGGAAGGAGGGAGAATTATTGACTCCTAATTTCATCCAAGAAAAAGCTATAGATGTTACGACAGCCTACATGATCAACTCTACCTCTCCTCTCCTCCCCTCTCCCTTCTTCCCACTTAAACTGCTACCACTTTCCCTTTGCTCACTCTGCTCTAGAGTGTCATCCAGAAACACTCCAGAAACTCAGGCACCACTCTGCCTTAGGAAACGTGCACAGCAATCCCCTCTGCCTGGGCCATTTTGTTCTGCAGGCACCAGTCTTCCATCAGACAAATGCATGGCCACTTCCTGCACCTTCTCCATACAAGGTCCCCGTGACCATTCTCCTGAGAGTTACAACCAGCACTCCCAGCAAACACCCAGCACTCCCCACACCCATGCCTACTCGCCCTGTTCTACCTTTTTTTATGGCACTTATTACCATCTAACTTTATGTGTGTGTGTGTGTGCTTTATTTGATTTAATGTTCATTTTCTCTCTTCCCTGCTAGAACATGAGCTTCACACAGACTAGAATCTCTGCACATTGATGTATCTCAAATCTCTGGAACAATTCCTGGCACAGGATAGATGCTCAATAAATATTTGTGAACTGAATGTTTGAAAGAAGTTTTCAATAAGTACATTTTAAATTGTTGTTCCACTGTGTGAAAGAAATTGATGAATAATGTATTTTCTCAAATTAGAAAGCAATAGCTTTTCTCGTTTCCACATGCATAGTCTGGGATCACAGTCATCTATTTTTAAAAATAGGTTTTCAAACACATTTAATCTCTGCCTTTTGTCCTGCTCTCAGGGGTTGAGTTGTTACACTAATGCAAGACAACAATGAGAAGTATTACAATGTTTTGAGTTCCAAGTATTTAAAGCATTGTCTGGATGACAGTAGATACTCAATAAATTTTTATTGGATAGGTTAATGAAGATTGTCTACTTTACATAGAGTGTTTTTATGAAAAGGGCATGTTCACTTACCTTTTACATAAGAAAGTGGAAATAAACAACGTTGATAAATTAGACTTAATTTGTATTATTAATTTTACAAATATCTATTGATTATTATGTTTCAGGTGTTAATAACATTATTAAAGTAGGCTGGGCAAGTATTAAAATACTGAAAAAGAGGTTGACCTTTATGGGAAAGATTTTTTTTGTGGTAAAGCAAGACATTGTAGGTAAATATAACAAATATAAAACAATATTCTACATCCTTAATGAGCTCATAATCCATTCAAGGATATAAAATTTATACTAATAAAAACTTTCCTGCAAGTCAGTAATGATGAAAGATACATTAAAAAGAAAAGGTTTTTACTGAAAATAAATCAAAACCTTTGTTGGGTGGTTCTGTATTTGGTTTTTTCTATTTTGTTTCATTGATCCATATGCCTATCCTAACACCAACAGTACACTGTTTTGTAACTTTGTGTCCCTTTTTCAAAGTTATTTTGACTATTCTATGTCCTTCACATTTCCACATAAGTTTTAAAATCATCCTGTCAATTTCTACAAAAAGAAAAAAAGGTTGATGGGATTTTGATTGTGATTGTGATAGATGGACCAATTTGGAGGAAATTGACAACTAATAATATGGAGTTCTAATCCATGACCTCTCCATTTACTTAAGTCTTTTGTAACCACTTTCAGCAGCATTTTGTAGCTTTCAGTGTACAGGCTTTACACAATTTGTGCTAAATGTATCCCTATGTACTTCATATATTTGATATTATAAATGGTAGCTTTTAAAATTTAAATTTAAATTGTTTTTTAAATTTCAATTGTTATTTGTTAGTATAGGAATACTATTGATCTGTTTACTATAAACTGTCCTTCTATCTTGCAACTTGGTAAATTTCTTTCTTAGTTCTGGTAGCATTTTTGTAGATTCTTTAAAATTTTCTATGTATTGTGTATAAAATGTCTATTATTCTTCCCCACCTTCAGGGGTAGAAAACTATTACTTTTATCCTTCCCCCAGTAGCACCCAATCTTTTGTGTTCCTGTGAGAAACAATAATTTCCTGCCCCTCACTCAACAGCCAACAGCTTTTGCCTCCTCTCAGAGAAGGGTGGAGAATGCAAGTGGACTTTATGCCTGTCCACCAGGGGGAGACCACCCCCAGATAGTATTACCACCTGCACCACCAAAGGGGCTCCCTGTGGTCTTCCATCCTGCTCCCAGTTCTTCTCATTAGTATCTGGTGAAGGCCTATGGAGAAGCGCGTTGAAGAAGTACAGATCTCCTATACCTGGGGCTCCCACAGATTCAAACCGTCATGCTACCACACACTCAGACTTTTAAAATTCATTATAATTTCCATGGTCTCCTCTACACTTCACACTTGAATGGCTGCTGCCTCTTCCCCTGTGGTTTGCCAAAGGTTAAAGTTTGTATGTCCTACTCTCCCCAAAAAGTTTTATGGAATTCAGGTCACCTGATTGTCTTGGAACCTCAACTACAAGATGGGCTTAAAAAAAAAAAAAAGATGATTTTCAAGATGGGCTCAAAAAAACAACAATGCTGCTGTAAAAAAGAGAGAAGGAACTCTTGCCATTTGCCACAGCATGGATGGAACTGGAGAGCATTGTGCTAAGTGAAATAAGCCAGTCAATGAAGGATAAATACCACATGATCTCACTCATTTGTGGAATATAATGATCAACATACACTGATGAACAAGGACTGATCCAGAGACGGAGAGGCATTGATTGGACTGTCGGGCCTTGGAGGGAAGGTAGGGGAGAGAGGGGGTAGGCGGGAGAGATGAACCAAAGGACTTATATGCAAGCATATAGGCCTAACTAATGGACATGGACAACGGGGAGGTGAGGGCATGAGTGGGGGGTAGGGGATAATGTGAGGATAAGGACACATATGTAATATCTTAATCAATAAAAAATATATTTTAAACATAAAACAAAATAAAACAAACATGGTTCATCTAAAAAAAAAAAAAGTAAGTGGTCCGTGTCATGAGGACACGGACCACTTATGTTTTTTTTGTTTGTTTTTTTTTTTTTTTGCATATCATCTAGTTTTTCTCATTGTTAAAGAAGAATCAACATTTCCTGTGGACTTCTACAACCATGTTGTGTTTAGTTTTGGAGGAACAACGTAACTCATCCAGAGGAGGTGAACAATAGATATTCTTCTACTTCCCTCTAGTCCCACTTGCACCTCCAGGTCAAACCATCAAAATAACCTCCAGATTGGTCTCCAATCCCCACTTCTACTACCTAAGTTAGTCTGCAAACAGCAGTCAGAAGAATCTGTTTTTTAAATGTACATCAGCTAATGCCCTTGCACTGTTTAAAATTCCTCAGCGGTTTCCTATTGAATATCATATGAAATATGAAATCCTTACAATGATCTACAAAGCCTTGCCTCATCTTTCGATGCCCATATCTCCCCCTCCCCCTCCTGTTACCTTCCTCCCACCTTTTCCTTCTGTATTTTAGTTATCTTGGTTCCTTTTCTCTCTTAGGCTCTCCCTTCATGCGTTGCCTTTTCTCTGAAACACTACAATCTACTATTTGACCATCTAGCCTACCCCGCCCCCATACACACACATACACACAGGCTTTATATTATTGCTTCTTTTTTTAAAATATAAATATATTTTTTATTGGTTTCAGAGTGGAAGGGAGAGGGAGAGAGCCGGAAACCTGGACGTATGCCCTGCCTGGGAATTGAACCATGACCTCCTTGTTCATAGGTTGAAGCTCAACCACGGAGCCATGCCAGCTGGGCAATTGTTTCTTTATTATTTTATTCTTTAAATCTCAGCTGAAAGTCAGGGAGGTCCTTTTGAACCACCTTTTCCCTCCACCGACGTTATTCTCCATCTCTGCATATTCCAGCTGGGCAATTGTTTCTTTATTATTTTATTCTTTAAATCTCAGCTGAAAGTCAGGGAGGTCCTTTTGAACCACCTTTTCCCTCCACCGACGTTATTCTCCATCTGATGCACATGTTTCCTTGTGACACTACAAAATGTATTTATACAGTACTTTACTTGTTTGTTTCCACTCACTTATGGCCTTTCTTTTCCATTGCCGTCTTCACGAGGACACGGACCACTTACATCTTGTTGGCCAGAGCTGAGGCTGTACCTAAGACAATGCTCAGTGTATCACTCATTCAACAAATACTTTGAAGTGTATTTTAAAATTATAATACCTGATCACTGATTATAGATTATATCTTATTGAATACTAGAGGCCTGATGCACAAAATTCATGCAAGAGTAGGCCTTCCTTCCCCTGGCTGCTGGCACCGGCTTCCCTCTGGCACCCGGGACCCGAGCTTCCCTCACAGCCCCAGCTTCTTCCAGAAGGACATCCAGTCTAATTAGCATATTATGCTTTTATTATTATAGATTAAGTACATCCAAATAAATTATTGTACTGTGATATATTAATATATTTACTATAAAATATTTATATTAATTTACAAATGTATAAATGAGAAGAGAAGTGAATTATAGACAAAGCTTCAACCAAATGATAGAATAGAATCTAAAAAGTTAATCCCTTAGAATCCAGGTAGACTGGTACTTAAATTACCCTGAGTGCATTTCTAGCTATTTTTTAAAAATAGAAAATATTTATGTAAAGAAATACACAGATGAGTATAATTTTCTGGGGAAAAAATATCAAGGAATATAAATGAAAGTCAGTTTGCAACCTCCTATTTCATGAGTCTATTCTTCAGGGATTTTTCAACTTCGTTTTGTAGAATCAAGAAGCTCAGTTACTTGGAATAAGCCTATGTACTTTTAAGGGGTTATTCAAACTGAATTGCCAGCGTTTTAGGGTTTAGTACTCACTAAATGTTATGTAGAACTAGAAAGAAATGGATAGTAAAATTGCAGGGACTCACCAAAGTATTAACATTTTATTCTACTGTGGGCAAGAAAAGAGCATCAAGTGTCTATGTATATAAAAGGCTAATATGCTAAGTGTCCGACCATCCAACTGGTCACTGTGATGCACATCGGCCACCAGAGGGTAGACGCTCAATGCAGGAGCTGCTGAGCTGCAGTGACTTGGCAGCAGTGGTTCTTGGGTGACACACCCTGAAACCAGAGAGGAGAGAGCCCAATTTCTCACAGGGCTGCGTGATTCCACCTTTGGCTGTGGGTTATGTTGTTGCTGGGGCACTGTCGGCCCCAAATTTGATTTACTGCACACTTGCATTTGCGTTCCACACCCTGTATGACAGCAACTTTGCAGAGTGCCCTCTCACACCCTGGGACCCCTTGGGGGATGTCAGAGAGCTGGTTTTGGCCTGATCCTGCAGACCAGGCTGAGGGACCCCACCTGCCAGAGGGACTGGACCCCGCTCACTCCACAGATGCCAGGGAGGGACCACGGGAGGTTGGCTCCAGGGCATGTCCGCCCTGCCATCCACCTTCTAATAAATATCCTTTCAATGTGCATGAATCAGGGCACTAGGTCACTAGTATTTAATAAGGTAGGATGTTGTCTTAGAGTATATAAGTCATCCACATGCCTGAAGTATGCTTAGGGATATATTGAAAACTTGGTTTTTGTTTCTGTTGACATATCATAAAATAAAAGATTAAAATAATGTTGACTAATACATTCAAACCGGGTTCTTCATTGAAAGTGGCCCAGTAGCCTAAAGGATCTTGTATTGTAATTTATTTCTTGGCACCTTCTAAAGTCTTACAATAAATAAAAATAATTTTTTAAAATCACTCTCCAAAACACTTTAGAACTTTATTTACCATTATTGAAATAAGTAAGCATGTGACATTTCATCTCCAAATGATTTCTTTTTTACAAAAGCTGAGAGAATAAAAAGCGGACCCCTGAGGTTCACACAGGAACAAATGTGATTCCCGGCAAGAGGAGCGAGAAGGAGAGGACATAGGGTTAGCTTTCTGGCATGAGAATTTAATCCCTTTGACAACCAGCTCTCAGGGGTTGTGGGGTCTCTTTTCCATGAGGAATCAGGGGAGTTTTCAACTATAAAAAAACAAAAAAAAACAAAAAAAACACAACAACAACCAGGAAATAAGTGTTAACAGGGATATAGAGAAATCGGGAACACTCGTTCACAGTTGGTAGGAATGTAAAACAGAGCTGCAACTATGGAAAACAGTATGTCAGTTCCTTAAAATATTTAAAGTAGAATAATCACATGATCCCACATTCCAACATCTGGGCATACGCCCCAAAATATTGAAAGCGGGATCTGGAAGAGATAATTGCACACTCACATTCATAGCAGCGTTGTTTACAATAGTTAAAATGTAGAAGCAACCCAGTGTCCATCAACGGATGAATGAATAGGCAAAATGTGGTTTATACATAGAGTGGAATATTATTCAACTTTAAAAATGAAAGAAATTCTGACACATGCTGCAGCAAGAATGAACCTTGAGGACATTATGCTAAGTGAAATGAGCAAGTCACAAAAGGACAAACATAATATGATTCCACTTATGTGAGGAACCTAGAGTAGTCAAATTCATAGAGACAGATAGCAGAATGGTAGTTTCCAGGGTCTAGGTGGAGAGAGGAATGGGAATTTACTGTTTAATAGGTACAGAGTTTGAATTTTGCCACATGGAAAAGAGTTTTGTGGATGGATGGTGGTAACAGTAGCACAACAATATGTCTGTACAATTAAAAATGGTTAAGAAGGAAAACTTATAAGTATTCTACCAAAATAATTTTTTATTTAAAACAAAACTAAAAGCACAAAACATATAGCAATGTCCCTTTTCGGTTTCTTTAGGCTCACCTAAACTTTAAGATTGTGCCATTTATCTTACCATCCTATCTTAGATTTTTAACACACATTAGGTGTTCAATAAATAGTACTTAATTTGAAAACTGAATGGGTACAATATGATTCTCCCTAAAGCATATCATTTTCTATCATTGGAACTTAAATATAAAATGAGCATGTAACTATTATAGCCAGTTGCTCACAACCATTAAATCCATTCGGAGACACAATAATAGAACTCTCTGGTTCTATATTGTTGCTTCCCTATGTCAGACTATTATACAAAAATAAAGACAGGCAAACAAAGCCCTGCGTGATTCCTGTGGTAATCCACATTTAGAATGATGATGATGCCCATGATGTGAACTATTCTCAAGTGGGCAATCCATAAGTAGAACAGCTTTATAGGGTATTACACTGTGAGCCAGCCAGTTTAAGCTTGTCTGGACTTTTGGAAATCAAGCCACAAGTTAAAAAGGGGTGAGGGCAAATGACTAAGAGATGACAAAGTCAAGGATAAAGTAATTCTAATAAGGAAAGAGCATGTCAGCAAAGCAGAAAGGTAAAAGATATAAAACTAATATTTAGAGAGCAGCAAATTCTGGGATTATGATAGGCATTTTTCAAATGTCATCTCATCTAGTTCTCACAAGAACCCTGCCAATTGTATAATTATAACCACCATTTTTATAGAAAATAAAAGATTTTAATATTGATAACCTTATCTCCAGGAAATGTACACACAATTTAATTTAAACTAGTATTGTTCCACAGTCATGTAAAAAGCCTATTTCACAGGTGGTGGTCAAAGAGGTGGAAACACTTTGAAGATTTAAAGATGCTACGTGGAAGAGGGATTTTTCATTTTGTGATCAGTATTTCAAAGCAGTAACTGCTTTCCATTGGTACTTGTGTTCAATGATCGTACTAATAAAAATAACTACCAAATATAAATGTTTATACATGTACTAGAGTCCCAGTGTATGAAAAATCGTGCACTCAGGAGTGGGGGGGGGGAGGGCGGGGGGCATCCCTCAGCCAAGCCTGCACCTTCTTGCAGTCCGGGAGCCCTCAGGGGATGTCTGACTGATGGCTTAGGCCCATCCCCCTGTGGGAGTGCACTGACCACCAAGGGGCAGCTTCTGTGTTGAGCATCTGCCCCCTGGTGGTCAGTGCATGTCACAGTGACAGGTCGTTCTGCCATTCCGCTGGTTTACATATTAGCCTTTTATCATACAGGATATCCATGAGGAAGAGCACCTCCAGCAAGCAGGAAGCTATATTCTCTGCCTATGTACAAGCAGAAGTTGTAGCAAGCTTTTGTGTAAAAACCTGGTTGTTAAGGGGTAACTCAATCATTAAACATTTTTGAATGCTGTCCCTAAAACCTGTCAGATCACACAATGACTCCTTCCGCGGTAAGGTGTCAGTTCTTTTCCCATCTTTCATTCATTCTGAGTTTACTTTTTCTCTCCTCTTCCTTTTTCTCTCCCCAGTCAATTCCCTGCACTTCTCTTTTACAAAGTAACAACTCTGTCACCTTCACAGAACTCTGGCACCTTTTCCCTGCACAGAGGCAGCAGCAGGCAGCCTTGCCACCGAGCGAGGTGGAAATTTTATATGTCAAGCCGGCTGGTGGGAAAGGCCCCTGGAGCCAGAGAAGATGAACGATGCCTCTCTGTGCGCCTTGCTTCATGAACAGCCGCTCACAGAGCGAGCATTCATTTTCTTCAGGGGCATTGCTACAAAGCACACTTCCGGAACATTCTTAAGTGCTCCAGTCAAACGTCAGTCTTCCAGCAAGTCTCTCTCAGGAGTGGAGAGACGAGTGTAGGCCATGACAAGCGGAAAACTGACTTTGAAGTATTTCTTACTTACGTTTCCTCCGTGTCCTTATTTGTCTTTTTTGAAGTGGAACGTCAAAGGGAAGGGACAACAGTGTGACTGTTACATGAGGGCTTGAAGAAGGCATTTCACCGGGGAGACACTGCAGGCAGGCAGAGCGGGAAACGTGAGCCTGAGAGTGGGGGGCACAGCTGGCTGCCCACCCTGCACAGCCCTGCACAGCCCTGCACAGCCATCTGGCACAACAGGCACAGTCTGGACCACCCCGGTGCCCCTATGGGTGGAGGAGAGGGATATGCTGACTATTCCAAACTACTTGTCATCTACTTAGCAGAGGTGTCAGAATAATTGGCGAGATGGTGGAAGAGTCTGAAAACACTGTCTTCCTACCGCATAATCACACGGTGAGTATGTTTGTGACAGTATTCCGGGTTTTCAGGAAACCTTGGAGAGTTTTAAAACGTTAATAATTTAGACCAGAGGTGTGATAGACACAGACAGTAAATAGCTTTTAAAGGTAAATTGATTTTTTTCCTCCTCATATCTGAAAAAAAACATGAATGTCAGTTGTCCCGGTCAAAGGTGGCTGTCATTTTTTATTTGTCATAGGAGCTGCAATAAAATTCTTTGCATACAACTGTGTAATAGCGATGCCTCCCACTTTAATATATTTGCTCCCACATCTCCTTTAAAATTTTCTACCATCCCTCAACCTGTTATAGATGATTTTATGAAAACCTTAGCTGTTAAGTGTATAATTTGGGAAGAAATTTAAATAATAGTGGAATAGTGTTTAATGGGACATTAACCTAGAACATATTTTAAAATTTATGTTCATGTAATAATTTGTGTAAGCTACTTAACCTATAAGTTATTACATCAATTTAGACATATCACACATATATTAGTTTTCTATAGCCACGTTAACAAGTGATGACACATGTGTATTGTACAGTTCCTTGGTTAGAAGCCCAACACCAACCTCACAGAGTTCAGATCAGCGCGTTGGCAGAGCTGTGTTCCACTCGTGAGGTTCTAGGGAAGAATCTACTTTATTGGGTTCCCCAGCTCCCACAGGCCACCTACATTCGTGGAGTCTTGAGATTTTCCAAGTCAGCAACAGTAGGCCGGGACCCCTCACATCACCATCTCTCGGTTTCTCTCTTCTGTCCCTTTCCCACTTGGCAGGACTCATGTTGTTAGATTGAGCAACTCAGCTCACCCAAGATAATCTCTTCATCTCAAGGTCAGCAATTCAGCAAACTGAACAGTAACATTCGCAGGTCTCAGTGACTGGAACGTGGACGCCTTCGGGGGCTATTATTCTGCCATGCCGAATTGTTTATAACGAGTATGATAGTGGTTTATTGTTATACTAAGTCTCTTACATGTCTAAGTATCTAACATATGGGTTGAATAACATGGCATCTAAGATAATGTACTCTATACATTATGATATACTACCACACTTGGAATTCTCAAACAGTATATGTTCATTTCTTCTTTGTGTAATTTCTCCTTATGCTATGTTTAACAGTGGGATTGTGAACGAGGGTAAGAGAAAGGCGAGTAAAGAGAGCAGTAAATTTTCAATTTCTAAGGGCTGAATGTTCCCTGACAGAGTCCCTGCCAGGGAGGGAACCAGCTGTCATGCAATTTGGGACAAATGAAAAACTTTATTGTACTTGCTAAATCTGAACTCCATGACAATCTCACCAAGGCCAACTGAGACCAAAGTCTGGATCTGGCCCCAGACTCAAAATGTGTTTTTCGAGTCCTGACAGTCCGTGATCAGATTTGGCCTCCAGAATGTGGTGATATTTGAGTGTCACTCTTTCTACACTGAGGACTAAGGAGAACTGTAACATTCACCAAACAGCTACCATGTGTCAGGTACTTCTCATAGGAGCTATATAGTCTATTACTATTAATACAAATATTGCAACATTTCATTTGAATAATTGTTATGAATTATTTTGTCCTCTCCACAGCCCTCACGATAGACATCTTTGTTTCCATTCTAAAGATGGTAAAACCAAGGCCCAGTGAGAAATGTAGCTGGGATATGAATGCCGGTCCTTTTGATCCCAGAGGTCATCTTCTTTCCCTTACATCACATGGGATCGCCAATCTAAAATCATGACACATCGTTAAAAACACGAAACTAAAGGAGAACTTACTTATAAATTGAAATTGCATTGAATATAATTTTTGGAAAAACAGTTAACTTCAAATAATACATTTCTCAGGTTGATGTAATTGGAAATTTCCAGGGTGATGTCAAGATTTAATCTCATCCTTCTTTTATTTCAGGCCCCTAGAAGGGTAGGTGTGGTAGGCTGAATACTGGCCTCCCTAACATGTCCACATCCTAATCCCTGGAACCTGTAAATGTGTTATGTTACATAGTGAGGGAAAATGAAGGCTGCTGATTAAATCACACTTGCGAGTCAGCTGACCCTACGGAGATTATACTGTATTATCTAGTGTGCACAATGTAATCTCAAGTGGCCTCCATGGGAAGAAGGAGGCAGAAGGGTCAGAACTAGAGGGGGACTTGCCTGACCACTGCTGGTGCTGAAGGTGAAAGGGATTCATAAACCAAGGAACGCGGGCAGTCTTGCTGAGAGAGGCCGGGAAACCGATCTCTCCTCAAGCCTCCAGAAAGGAAGGCAGCCCTGCTGACACTTGGAGTCTAGCCCAGTGAGTCCCATGTTGGACTTTTAACCTCCAGAAGGATGAGACAATAAATTTGTGTTATTTTAAGCCTCTGAAGGTTTATTTCTGCAGGAATGGAAAACGAATCCAGTAGGTATTAATTAGACCCACTCAGGGACAAAAGAACCAGGCACCATAAAGGGGCTTTGGAGACGTGCTCACTGTTTAGGGCCTAAACGTGCATTTGTGATGGACAGAATGGCATATGTATGGTGATTCCCATGGAGGGAAGGAGAAAGGAGAAATGAAAGAATATTAGGTGGGCTCTTTGAAAGTTAAAATATATGTATATATATCTTTTTTTGGCTATTATAATTTAATAACCTGTTAGCCTTTTCTTAGTTATATTCTAATCTCAATATAAAGAAAATATCACGTTTTTTGCAT
>NW_006383008.1:5702719-5731307 GCF_000327345.1 Myotis davidii
TTAGGGAGAGGAATACTTTGAAATTATTGAAATAAAACAAATCTTAAAGCTGTTGTTCCAACTTCAGTATTTTTACCTACCTTGCAGATATTCAGAAATGTGCAATTTTCAGTTTTATGCTCTTGGTTCATCAGAAATAACTTGGCCTAGATGTTAACAGTACAATACTGGATTGTATTCAGCAAAAGTCCAACTCAGGGTCTTTCTCCCTATACTTCTGAAGGGAAAGCACGGGACTTGGTTGGAAAGTCTGTAAGGAGGAATCTCCAAAAGGTCAGGGGCCTCTTGGGGGACCTTGCCGAAGGTGGCAGACCCTGCCTTGACTTTTCCAAACAAGTCTGAGCCCCTGGGTGTTTTCTTGAAATCTTTATATTTAGGCTACAAAATGTCCTTGCTTAAAGGACACCACAGATGCATGTGTCTTCTCAAGGATGCTTACCCTGCTAATAGTATCTACTAATTAATTTTAGTTGAAGCTGTTGTTATGTTAAAAGCCTAAGGAGGCAGGTGAACAGGGCTGTCTGGTTCCTTTAGCCAGGAAGTCCCTTAGCCCTTTCTTTCACAGAAACGTGTGTCAGAGTTCATTGCTCAGAGTCTGCTGGTCAGCCCCAGCATACTTCATTTTCTTTCTTTTTTTTAATGTTGGGTCTCTATCTTTTATATATGTATTTGAGAGAGAGGAAAGGAGAAGGTGAGAAAGATAGAAACATCAATGAGAGAGAAACATTGAATGGTTGCCTCCTGCATGCCCCCTACTGGGGATTGAGCCCACAACCTAAGTAAGTGTCCTGACTATGAATTGAACTGGTGATCTCTTCTTGGTGTATGGGTTAATGCTCAAACACTGAGCCACACCGACTAGGCTCTCTTTGTACTTCTTTATAAAGGTACTAGTGGTCTGGTGCATGAAATTCATTCATGGAGCATATAGGGGGATGTCCCTCAGCCCGGCCTGTACCCTCTCCAATATGGGACCCCTTAGGGGATGTCTGACTGCCGGTTTAGACCCTAAACCGGCAGTTGGACATCCCTCTCACAATCCGGGACTGCTGGTTCCTAACCACTCACCTGCCTATTTGCCTGATCACCCCTAACGACTCTGCCTGCCAGCCTGCTTGCCCTCAACTGCCCCCCCCCACCAGTTTGAACACCCCCAACCGCCATCCCTTTCTGGCCTGATCGCCCCTAACCACCTCCACCTCGTCCCCGCCAGCATGGTTTTGTCCAGAAGGACTTCCGGAAGGTCTCCCAAAAGGTCTCCTGGTCTAATTAGCATATTGCTCTTTTATTAGTATAGATATTTTCACTCTGCAGGGATACCTTGGCTTATTTTTTAAATGATATTAAAGAGAAATTATTTAAAAAATATTCTTCCTCTAAATAATAAATAAAAAAGCTTAATGCCTATATCTAAGGTAATAGCACTGTGGACTGTCTTTACCTTAAGAGCACCAGTAATAGAATTAGTTAATATTGAGGCACTAAAACCTGAACACTAAGGTTCAACAATTAGGGGTTCAGTTTGTGACAAATAATTGGTGAAAATAATTGAAGATGGAGAAGGGTGGGCAGTGTTATAACAAAAGAGGAGTTGATAAAAAGTGGGGAGAGGAAATGATGTCCCTGTGGAGATGTGTCTGGCAGTGCTAACAAATACCTCCACAGCCCTGATTTCCCTGGTGGTGATCTCTGAGCTCTAGGACTGGGCAGCCGAAGCAGAATGAATGGCAATAATTAGGTTCTGATGAGTGAAGGACCCACATGAGGGCCAATGTTTCTGGGGAAGTTATTGAAAGAAGAGGAAATGGCCAGATTTCACAAGGATGTAACATCGATGCAGAACCTCCAAGAGTTTTTTAAATGACTGGGTTCTTCCCACTCACCCAACAGCACATTGCGGGGTGGGAGAGGTGTGGGTGTGGGGGTGCGGGTATCTCGCACACAGAAAATTGATCACAACTGGAGAATTTTAATATGTGCTCACTTCTAGTAGTAAGATTCAGGGTCACCCAGGGCTATTATTCAAAGTCAGTATCAGACCATTTAATTTTCTGCTTCAGTTCCTTTCTGCTTCTCCCCCTCCAATCTCAGCCTAATGGCCATCCACCGTCTTTTCTTTTTACTTTCATTCTGCCCCTTTTAAGCACTGTTTTTACTCTGAATGGGGATTTTATGACTGATGTCTGCAGGTACTGTATCTATTCTCCTTAATGAAACCCTAGTTGGACTGAGTGCTAATAGCTCAACAAGCATTTTATGGTCCATATAAAGAAAGTGTTTAGAGTGGACATGAGCGTACTTAGCACACAGCTTGGTAAATAGAAAAGGGGACGTGGGCAGTGCAGTTATGGCTGTGAATGATTTGTGGCGACTTTCATGTCAGCTGGTTTTTCTCTTTTGTTCCTTACTGGAAGCCCCAGAATCCATTTAAGTTCTTTCCAAAATCTAAGTCTGAAACAAATGGTATAGTGACAGGTGAAAGATGTAAGTGGAAAAATGCTGCCAGGGGCTACAGTATGCCAATGCGTTAATCCACTTGGACAAAGGCGGCGTGAAATGTCTGAAAACATGCCCGCTTGTCTTTAAACTGCCTAGGCACTTTTTGCTTCTTTCGATAATCGTATCGCAATTCATTTGATATTATGATTGCTTTCTACACTTCACCATTTCCTGTTACTCGCATCCATTCCTAAGTTGAGCAACTTCATGTCCCCCCTCTCACCCCCGATTCTTTTTGCTTTTCCAATGATTCAGTTCTGATTTAGCATTTGTGTCTAAGAACCAAACTTACTGGGTTGTAGGTGAACAGACACAGGTATACATAGTAACTGAACTAATAATAACCAGCTGCTCCTGCTATCAGCCCAGCAGATGTCTCCTGCTCAGTTTATTCTGGTGGAAAAACTAATAAACTTTATAAGTTAAAAAAAAAGGGGGGCGGAGTGGGAATAAACCTGTTTTTAGAGTGACTGCTCTGGGAAGAGACTGAATAGAGAATGATTGAATATCAAATGGTCATGTGTCTATATTGTGAAATCTGGCTGTGCTCCATGTCAAGGACGGGGTGACACCCAGAGGGACTGGCTGTGTGCTCCTCAGGTGCACAGGCACCTTCAGAATTCTAAAATGTGGGCGAGCGTTTCAGTCCTGTGAGTGGTTCATTAGCTTCCCAACTGCAAATAACTGCTTCATTTCAATACGCAGATCACGAAAGAACGTGACTTTGAAGTAAGTAGCTGATCCCATGATATAGCTATCATTTCATATCAAATAAAACTCAGCTAATGACAAGCATTCAAGTACAGGTGCCAATTAATAAAGAATGAATTAAGATTGTGAGTCTCATACTCAAGATTACATTGAGATGGTGACATTAGTAGTAATTAAATTAAGACAGCCTCGGTTACTTGGATTTTTTATGAGATATTAGGATCATTCCTGAACACTATAATATTTTCATAGCAATGATAGAGTATTATAATGTACACTGGATCACAGCAGTTATTTGTTGATATGTATCATTATAATTATTTGAATAAAAATTATCTGAGTCATAGCTACCATTCAAGTGCCTAAATGCCTAATATTTTATGTAACCCTCATAAAAACCTTGTAAAGTTTGTCATTCCCCTCCCCCATTTTATAAGAAACTGGGTCAGTGAGTTGAAATAACTGGGATGTGGTCACAAGACTGAAAAATGTCAGGGCTGGGATTCTAACCTAATTCCATGATAATCAAAAGCCCACGCTCCCTCTCTTTTGCTATGGACCGCCTCTCTATACTAATAAAAGGGTAGTATACTAACTAGACCAGGAGACCTTCCAGGAGAACTTCTGAACATCCTTCTGGACAAAGCCATGGTGGCGGGGCCGAGGCAGAGGCGGTTAGGGGAGATCAGGCCAGGAGGGGAGGACAATTATGGATGATCAGGCCAGAGAGGGGGACATTTGGGGATGAGCAGGCTGGTGGTGGGGGGCAGTGAACAGGCAGGCGGAAGTGGTTAGGGGTAATCAGGCAGGCAGGCAGGCAGGCGAGTGGTTAGGAGCCAGTGGTCTCAGATTGTGAGAGTGATGTCCAACCCACAGGGATCAGGCTTAAACCAGCAGTTGGACATCCCCTGAGGAGTCCCAGATTGGAGAGGGTACAGGCCAGCCTGAGGGACAACCCCCACCCCCCTGCATGAATTCTGTGCACCGGGCCACTAGTTACATATAAAATATGTTATTTGTACTAGTTATTTTTATTTATAAACACTTTTACAACATTTTCTATTTTTTTAATAAATTTTAAGATAGTTTTAGAAATTAATTTGTCAATAAGGACTCTAAAAAAAGAAGAAATTAGTAAATAAAACATGAAACACAAGGAAAGAATCAAACATAATAAAGATAATAAAGATCAATTATCTTCTTTCTATGTAGCTGCTCTAAGACAACCTGTCCACCCCCACAGCATAAGGAAAGAAATGCATAAGGGCACAAGCACAACAGAAGCTGATTCCTGCTCATGTAACAATCCTCGTTGGGTGAACAGGTCCATGGGGCAAGCTTTCCTCTTATTTGGGTCCCAGGCTGACAGAGGCCCTGCTCTCTTCTAGCTGTGGGCTTCTAAGGTTGTCCTGGAACCTTTCTTCCAGACAGAGAGGAAAATAGACTGGAGGGCTCCTGGGAGATCTGTTGAAGTTAAACCTGGAAGCAGAACACATCACTTCACTCACATCATGGTCAGCAGGCCCACTTCATTGCAAGGGAGCTTGTGGAATGTCATCTGTCTGCCATAGAGGAAGTGAATATGGATTTTGTTGAATAGGGTAGCTATTTCTGACACAATAAGAAGACCCACATTGTGGCTTAGAAATTCTAATTCATTTCCCTAATCCATTTCATCTCACTTCCTCCTAGAGGACAGAGATTCACCATCTCCCTTCTCCATCTCCAACACTTCCCTTCCATGTCTTACTTTGTGCTGATAACCTTGTTTTCAATTTCATAATCTCTCACTGTTAGTATCTGCCAACTGATCAGTCTCAGTGCCCACAATTCAGGCTTCTATCCTGTTATTATAGATGATCTCCCCAAATCCCCATCTAAGACAAACCTCTGCTTCCTCCTTCAAGGTACAGCCCATCACTTCTGACCTACTCAAGTACATTACTCCAAGTCTTTGCACTCCAGATCCATACATTTTTGTTTATCTCTCTTTTGGATGATTCCCATAGTCAATCAAATATAAAACAACCCCTCCCACTAAAAATATATTTATAGCTTCATTTTTCTGCCAACTTTATAGGAGTTTGCTTAAAAGCGTTACTTATATTCCCTATTTCCAATCTCATTCCTTCCATTCATGTTGAAATTTACTCCAATCATTCTAACCTCTCTACAAAGATAGCTCGTCAAAATAAAAAATTAATCCCCACAGCTATATCCAATAGCCAATACTCAGTTCTTAACTCGCTCATCAGTACTTAACACACTTCATTACTACCTCCTTCTTCAAACACTTTCTTCTCTGGGCTTCCAGGATGCTGTCCTTTCTGGTTCTTCATCTATATCCCTTGCTGCTCCTCCTTGTCTGCCCCCCAAACATTGGAAAGCTATGTTTAAATTCTCATTCTCTAAGCTCTTTTCTATCAAGTGCTTCCTCCTCAATAACCTGTCCTAGTTTCATGACTTAAAATTTATCTATATGCTGGTATTTTCGAAATGTATTTTTCCAGCTCAGACCTCCCCTCTAGAATCCGAATTCATACATTCAATTGCTGACTTGACATTTCCAGTTGGAAATTTAATTGGAATCACAACCTTAACAAGTCCAAAAATGAATTCCTGATTCTCATCATCTCCCCAAACAAACAGGTAAACAAGCCTTCCCTTCCCTAATCTCCTCCATCTCAGTAAATGGCAACTCCACCCTTCCAATTCCTCCGGCCAAAGAGGAGTGTGATTTTTCTCTTTTTCTCATCTTCTGTTTGGTAAATCTTATTGATTCTACCTTCAAAATGTATGCAGAGCACTCCTCACCACTGCTACTCCCACTACTCCGATCTGAGCCACGATTATCTTTCACCCACCTGTATTCATGAAATAGCTTCTGAACGGCTTTCCTGATTTCCATCCCTGTCCCCAGCAATATATTCTGAAAGAAAAGTATGTAGAGCAACCCATTTAAAATGTGAGTCGGATCACGGCACTTTTCTGCTCATATCCCCACACTACCTTCTGATCTCACTTATATGAAAGGTCAGTCATTGCACAGGTCAGCCAGACCTGACATGCTCTGCACATGTGGCTCCCTCTCACTTTCTCACCTCATCCCCCACTCTCCCACCCTCTTCTCCAGCGCTACAGCGTGCTTGCACTCCACGCATTCTCCTGCATCGAGGCATTTGCTCTGGCTAATTCCTTAATCTGGAACCCTTTTCCCCAGATGCTTACATGGCTTTCTTCTTAATTTATTTCAGGTTTTTGCTCAAATGTCACCTTACCAGCGAGGCTTTCCTTACCACCCTATACAAATATCAATCCCCGACCACACCAATACTCCCATACCTTTTACCCTGCTTTCTATTTCACTGCAGCACTCGTTTTTACCACCTGATATAGCATACACTTCTATATATTCCCTCAAAGAGCAAGGACCATGTCTTTTTCTTAATTTCTAGTTTCCATGGCAACTATGTGACACATGACAACAGCTATATTCTTCAACAAACTTTGACAGAAGCTCTATAATGAAATTCACAATTTGCACCTTTTCATTTTAGACCACAGTTCTGAAAAGAGTGGTTATGGGGGGGAGAAACCAAGAAGTTGCAATAGCAATCAGTAACAGGTAGGGATTTTACTAAACTAATTAACAGATCAATAATAAACCACAATACTGAAAATTCAATTTTTAAAAAATTTGATTTTACAAAGAAATGTTATCTTTTTTCTAATAACTAATTATATCAACAAAATAAAGTAATTTTAAACAAAATCTAATATTTACAACCCTGGAGTCTCCTGGAACAAATTACAGTCAATGGAAATCTAAATTTGCTCTATAGATAAATAAAGGCAATCATTATAACACTAGAAGCCCACTGCACAAAATTTTTTCAGCCTGGCCTGCACCCTTTCGCAACCCGGGACCCCTTGGGGGATGTCCGACTGCCAGTTTATGCCCGATCCCAAAACCGGCAGTCAGACATCCCTCTCGCAATCCAGGACCACTGGCTCCTAACCACTCACCTACCTGCCTCATCGCCCCTGACCACCTCTGCCTCAGCCTCCAGCCGTGGCGGCTTCATCCGTAAGGACATATGGAAGGTCGTTTGGCTGTCCGATCTAATTAGCATATTATGCTTTTATTATTATAGATTGCAATATACTTCATAATGTCCTTTCAAGAGTTACCTTAAAGAGTGAACTCACTTGCATTAAAATGGTTTTATTTGTAAAAAATATTTTAACACAAAAACATACCTATTATATAATATTAAATTTGCCATAATGGTTTATCGCTAAAATAATATAATTCACATTAACAAATTAGTACACAGAAATTGAAAGTGAAGTCCTTCCTAAACACTAAACATAAATTTTAATACCAGATCTGATCTAAAATTAAGTGAAAAAATAATGAAATAGAAACTTACGTTTGTTAATTAACAATTACTGAGATTCATTCTGTCTACTGTATTGTCTCCTAATAATTCAGTCAATTACCAAGTCTTCTTGATTCTACCTTCGAATAATCTCGTAAAGCAGAAACAAGAACCTTGCCGGTGCTTTCTTACTTAACAAAAACAGACTCTCTTCATTGCAGAAAATAAAGAACATATGAACTAACACTTTTTGTGTTTCTATAGACAAGTACACTTTTATAATAAAATAAAAATCCAACCACCCAAAGAGATTATTTTTAAATTGCACTTAATTAGGCATGTGCAGCAGCAATTTTGACCGGATGTACTGCTTCTATTGGTGCTTCTAAAGGTAAGCCTCACCCCACCCATTCACCCATACACATTTTCTTTGGGCATCCACTGATAGGAGAAAGGGCAAAGATTACTGAGGGAGGAAGGGGGGCTTGTGGAATAATCAGCTAAATTGTCTTTGCATTTTTAAGAGAAACAAAAGAATTTTATTTGCAGTTTTAGGAAGCATACTCAGATATAGTGAGGCATTTTCCATTGTAATCCTACTTAAATGAGACCTATTTATGAGAAATTGATTTGGAAAGTGATTCAACTATCAGTTGATGCATTCATTTCTTCCACAGTCATTTGTGGAGCGTCTTCTATTAGTCAGGCACTCTGCAAGGCTTTGTGTGTACAGCAAGGAAAGACACACAGAAGCCCCTAGCTAGTAGAAGTGTGGGAAAACAAACAGGGAGGTTTAATCCATCTGATAAGCTTGTCAGAGGTATTTGCAGACAGTGAAGGTTGCACATATCCAGGCTTGAAGAGATGGGGGAAGGTTCAGGTACAACCAGGCAGTAATTCTGTTCCAACAGAATTCTCCCTGTTTTGCCAAGTGAGAGGTAAAGTGGAATGTCCCCGTCTATATGTTTAGACGACTATGACAGTTGTATACTAGTGATCTCTAAGGTCCATTATTGGTCTGTGTGATGTTAGTTCCATAGGAGACATATAAGCCAAAGTGGAAGGAGATGTCAGAGGAGAGAGAGAAATAGAGAAGGTAATATCCAAATTTGGGATGTGCTTGGAAGAATGAGCTAGGATTTTAACTGGTAGCAGTGGGAGAGGATACTTCTTGCAAAAAGGATCAGTCTGAGTGAAGATTCAATGGCCTTTAGTAATGGAACACAGCATCTGAGCAGTCTGCAGTCCTCCCTGTAAGCAAATAGGTTTAAAGGCATTGCGAGAGAGAATGTGTGAAAGGCCACTATGGGTCCTTAATCCAGATGGTTGGTCTTCAGTCAGGCTGGTTCTCAACTTCATGAGTGATAGAGATTAAAGAGAAGTAAATGTACAAAGGATTTCTTTAGAAAATAGTTATAAACATGTGTGCAAGTCACACATTTTTATTTTCCCAGGAGAAATGATTAATGGGTTTCCTTGTAAACAAGGAACATATTGTAGAATATTAGGAGAAATTCCTGACCTCAAGTAGTTTATAATCGAGTGAGTGAACTAGCTGCAGATACATGACTAAAGAAGGGGAGTTAAAAATACAAAGCATTTTTATACAGATACAAATCACTATATATGGCAGTCTGTTGGCAAGGACATTAGATGTCCCTAAATGTTACTTTTAGAAGAAACATTCTAAAAGGCCTTTAAAATAGTGACTTGTCCCAATTGTGCTATATAATTTAAATGATCCTAGGAATTATTCATAACAAGAAATATAAATATATAACTTTAGATGATTTAACTTCCATCTTAATTTATTTTCCTAAGTAAATTAAACAAAAAAGGGAAACACTTTTTATGGTCACATTTCTACTATATGTGTGAAGTTTCATTTAAGCCATTTAGCTTAACTCTCAGGACAAGAAGGTAAGTGTAATATACCCATTTTTCATTTCAAGCAATTGAGGTTCAGAGTGGTTAAGTGATTTATCTTGGATGGTACAGATGGAAAGTGGAGGAGTTAGAGTCAAAACCAGGCCCAAGTCCCAAGCCCTTCTCTCTCTGCTACAACGATCTCTACAGGGGCAGATAAGGGGATGTTTCATTTTCGCTGATGTAACATAACCCCTCTAGAAACCTCAGCAACTTGGCTCTAAAGTCTCCTCTTTAACAGTAAATAATATGTACATGTGTACAATGCTAACTACATTTCCCAACCCATAGGAAAAGCAAATTTTATAGTATTAAACAACTCACATTAGAAAATGTAATTTATGGTGTATTAAGAACATAGTGAAGCCCACATTTGTTCTTCATATGTTATAATTGTCACCTTTGGGGTTTAGTTATCTGCCAAAGGATTTATTTTGAATTCCCAGATGTAATTTTACTGCAGTATTTCAACATTTGTGAGTTTCATATATTTTAAAATTGCTTAGTTTGATACTATCTGTGGAATAGCCTTCTATTTTTAAATATAAAAATCTGTCTTCAATTTTATACACATGGCTACTTATCAACACTATTGTAAGAGTGTTATTATTTAACTCCTTACATACATGTGACTATAAACAATGCCTCCCAAGTTTTTCTTCTACTTGTCAGTTTCCTCTTATTTAGGAAAAAAACATTTAGTGAAAGTCAGTATCCTTTTAGTAGTGTATATCTTGCACATAAAGACTAAGGTGGGTGGAAATGGGCTGAGATTTATTTTTTTCTATTTTTATACATTTAGATGTGTAAAGTACAGCTATTGTAATTTAATATGGAGGTGGGGAAATAAACTAAATTTTCTTTGAAACTTGTTTGTTTCATATCCCCAAAGCAACTCAGGAATCTTGTGCTCTGACTTTCAGAAAATTATTACAATGGCAGTGTACTTCCAGAAGCAAAGGTAAAAGCAATAAACATCCATTAAATTGCTACTTTTTCAAAGTTTCCCTTTTTGGTAAAGTCAAATGCATTATAAAAGCAAAAACAGCTCCAAATGGCTAACTAGGCTAGAAACCACATTTTGAGATTCTATGGGGTCGTCGGCCTAAAAATCCTACTTTCTTTGCTTAGGCATAATAGCACTTGGGTTTCAAGGTTACAGTGAGGATTAGAGGCATTATCTCTAACACATATGGCACAAAAGCTAGCTCATGGAAGGTATTCTTGTAGCTTCTGCTGTTACTCTTTCTATTTGTATTCTGTACATTGTTATGGAATGATAGGCCCTGTGGCACCAACTTGGGTCCACCATAAAGAGACATTTCTTTTACTGCTCAGTTGTATAATGACTCTTGACTGGCCTATCCGGATCAGCATGAAAGCCACGTTTCCAATGCTTCCACCCCCAAGCAAACATGAGCACAGCTGCACACACCACCACCATTACCCAGAGGCCCCCAGTGTAGATTACTCATCCAAGAACTTGGCCCTGGATTCCTCATCACCCAGAGACTGCCAATAGGTGCATTTCCCCCCAAGGTTGCTGCTCTTGCCAGCACCTAGCAGCACCACGTTCCGGATGGCTGAACACCTGCAACAGCTGCCCTGAGGTAAAGAAAGAATGAGGGTGAGTCCAGAATGAGCCTTTCATCAGAATTTAATTTAGCCAAAGGGAATGCTAAGGTGAAGAAGTTGCTTGGGGTTTCTAATGGCACATGGTATGTGATTAGCAGCGATATTAATTCCCCCCCAAATAGTGTCAAACCAAAAATAATCATATATTCCATTAAATAAAAACCAGTCACCTTTTCTGCTTGTAGTATAGCCAGTTAAATAATAATGTTCAGAAAACAATACAAACTTGCTTTTGAGTGTGAATGGTGGGAAGAGCAAGGGCTCTGGACTCAGCCCCAGTTGGAGCCTTGCTCGGTGCCTTAAGGCTGCACGATCTTGGACAAATAGCCTGACCTCTTTAAACTCTGCTCATGTGTAAAATTGGCATACTCCATATTTTTATATATAATAAATATAATGTCTGGCACATAGTAAGCATTCCATAAATAGTAGCTCTCACAATGTATTGTTCTTTCTAAGAAACAGTTTTCTCCTCTGGAAAAAAAAATGATTATAATAATATCTATGTGAAGCTTATGAGAATTAGAAATAGCAATTTTTAAAGTATATGAAATAGCAATTTTTAAAGTTGATGCCAAGTTTCAAAAAAATGGTAGAACAAATTGGCAAAAGTTCATACTTTGGGGATGGAGATGAGGAGATTTAAATAGTGATTTAAAAAATTGAATACTCTATCTGATTTTCTGTGCCTTCAGTCCTCCAGAATATAGAGAAGTGCTGTCCAGAGAAATACAATAGAAATACTGGCATGAGAGAGATTATAATCTTGGGAACACTGGCAGGCTAGTGGAAAGGCAGAGTTCCCCTTTGTGTCCAAAGAGATTCAGAATGCCTTAGAGACTCTAATGTGATGGTACAAACACAAGTAAGTACACATGTAACTGGAAGTTCTCTGATATGTCAGATGAAGAGAATTAAAATGTTCCACAAGGCAAAGTAAAAATAACTGATTTGGGGAGGGGAAGTAATGCAGAATAACAAAGAGTGAGGAAATTCACCCAAAGACTTTTGTCAGTGGTAACCTGGGGAATTACAGATATGGATAGTGGCTACTATCCAAATAATGAGATGATGAGAAGCAGAAGGGTTATATAGGAAAAAATAAAAGAAATGTAGGGTGGAAACTGAGGTGGAACAAAAATTGGAGGGTATAAAGCTAAGCTAAATATATATTTCTCTGATTTTCAAAGACATTATGGTGGATACTAGGTTTCTCAAGTTTTGCAAGATGTGTGTTTGAGTGTAACCTATTTAAATATTAAACACCCAGGTTTTCTCGAGAGCAGACTAGAGACTCAGGCAGATGGTTTCTTGGTTATATTCAGACTGGTTTACCAGACATATTCTGGTTGACTGTTAGCCATGGAGACTTGAATAAGTAGATTACAGTTTGGCCTAGCAATTAATTTACTTCTCAACTTAGTTACTCATCAGCAACTTATTAAGAATATAGATTTATTGGTTTCAACCATGGAGATTCTGACAATATAGGTGTGGGTTGAGGCCCTAAAATTTGTATTTCTAACAACAGTTCCAATTATTTCTGATTCAGTGTTTCCACTTGGAAACAGGTGGATCAAGGTACAATTCAAGAACCTTCCACTCCTGAGGTTCCATGTCTCTGACTAGAAACCAGATCATTACATGCAACGCTGAGAGCCCTTGATATAACTCCCAATGCTTCAAAGACAGGCTGAGAGAGTCACTGCCTCAGCCATTCTTAGAGACCACTGAAATATCTCCACTCAGTTGTTGGTATACTCATGTGGAGAACCCAAAATTTTTCTCCAAGTAGCCCTTAGACTAGAAGTTAGATGAGCTTTTAAGTCAACCTCATAAACATTAAGTGAAAAAAAAATACATGGTTATATAATAACATATTTCCATTGTTAATTTTTACCAGTTAACAATGGCACAGCCTATGTCTGAATATGTCTACACATAAGAGAACACAAGCAGTATGAGTTGCCCATCCTCTTTTGTTTAACCTTTTTCTGCTTCTCCAGAACAATAAAAGCCAAGTACAATAGGGGAAGAAATATTCTCAACAATTGCTATAACTTTGTGAAATGAGATATGAAAAAATATATTTTTATTTATGCCTATTTATCCCTCTGAGCTTAAACTAATCCTGAAGGGTTTGAGCAGAGCCAGCAATGCTAATGTGCTGAACCAACAGGTGATTTTAATTTACTTGCTATAAATTGTTGAGGGGGACCTACGCTAAGTCCCTTCTCATTAATTCCTCTGCATCTCCTTTCTAGGAGTGAAAGTTGCTGATTGCACAGATAGCATTCAGAATGAAAGGCTGCTCTGAGCAGAATAGGGAATGTCAGTGTTTGGTTGACACTATTGGGATGCTCTCCTATTGGAGCCAATACATCAAAAATCCTTCAGTCTGCAGAAACCATAAAATAATGCTGGGGGACATTAATATGATTTAGCAACCTTTTGTCCAACTAAGGAAGTATAAAATTTATTAGTTCTTTTTTGAACATTTAAAAATAGCTTAACTCTATGCTGGAATCTCCAAAAGTAAAACATAAGGAAACTGTTTCATATTATAAAAAAGGTGTCAAGAATATGTTCCTATCAAGATGCCCAATGCCACCAATCCCTGCTAGCAATAACTTGTTCCACAAATAATTATTTATTTTCTATTATACTCAAGACATATATTACTAGTATTACTACTGGGGACAAGAATGAATATGATATGGTGCCTGTCAAGTTCAAGGACAAAAAAGATGTAATATCCTAAAGAAAATACATAAAAAACTACAAAACTTTGAAGTATTCAGTCTACATTTAATCTCCCATTCATGGCTTAATTGCTGTCTTCATTTATTTTCTATGGTGTCATATAGAGAGTAGTCAGTCTTAGGTGTATTCGATGCCTAAATACAGAACCCATCCTAACAGGAAAACTGTAAGGTTTAGAGAGATGTGAGGCTTCAAGAGATAAATTAGGAAAACATGGAGTGCTGTTAAATGTCAGATTAAAGTTAGGCACAGTACATCACTGATATAATGGCATGCATTAAAAATTGTGTCAAACGTTGTCCTAAGTCCCAAACTCCATCGTTTACCTTGCCCGTGTGTAAGTTCTCACTGCCCTCTGTTTGCCCAGCTGAAGGAGCAGTCACAGAGTGGTTATGAACAAGGACCAGGGTGTTAGAGAGACTCAGTTGAAATCTTTGCTTTGCTTTTTTACTAGTTATGTACTATTGGTCAAGGTCTTACTCACTTGAAGTTTTAGTTCTTCATCTGTAAAACAGAAATATTAGAAATACTTCTAAAAATACTTCTTTAAAAGTAGTTCTTTAGAAATATTAAAGAACTACTCAAATATTTGAGGACAAAATTAAATAATGACTCAAATGTCTGCACAGCTCTTTGTTCTAAGTCAGTGGTAAGTGCATGGTAGTTAATCGTTTTATTAGGTGTCTTGACCGAGTTTATCATGTTTAAGTCAGCCCATTTCTGCCGAGCCCCATGCTAAGTCCCCAGCCTCAATCAATATTTTTATTCTTAGCTTTGACCCAGGTGTTTGGTTTCTATCCCTGCTCAGTGGCCATGATCTTAATCATGGCTTCTGAGATTTTTCTTATCTCAACCTTAGTCATGAACCCACATCTTTTATGCAACCTCTGTTGCAATGATGAGCACTCCCTGGCTGCCATGGCCAATTCACCGTGGTCTGTGCTCCCATGGAAATTACAATCTAGAAGGAAATGTAAGAGGGTTAGAATTAGAAAAGGAAGAGTTGGCAAGGCCAGTGATGGTGGGCTTCTTAGTTGGCAATGGCATTTAAACTTGGATTTCATATGGCTAAGTTAAGAGAACCATATATCTAGAGTGAGACAGTAATATGAGCAAAGCCACTAAAGCATAAACACATGAAACATGTCAGAAGAAGTAGGTGGTACTATCTGTTTTGTTAAGCAATAGTCTTGAAAACACAGTCTCTAATCCTTTACCAGAAATTCCTGGGGTCAGATGTGTTTTGAAATTCTGAATTTTTCAGATTTTAAAAAGAGAATGCAGTTCATCTACTATGTATTACAGTACATGCTCTAGGCCCTGGATAGCACCTAGTAATCAAACAGAATAATGCTTCTATATCAACCATGACAATATTCGTACAAAGACAATGCATGAGACATAAATAAACTCATGTACTGAGATCAGTTTTTGCCACCAGATAAGTTATAGAAAAACATTCAGTGTTCATAACTTTTGAGATTTCTGAATTGTGGATAAAATATTTGGGGTCTGTAGAGGAAGATGCAGCCTGAATGGTGGGTTGGGAGTATAGTATAAAAGGTCTGACTTTGTGGAAGGAAGTTAGCTTTCATCAGAAGTTGAGGGGGCATCCTTACAACTAACTTTGCTCATTCAATGTTTGGTCCTTTTTAATGTCTTTTTTGAAGATATAATTGTTATTTGTACTATATCTCATTACATGAATTTTTTCCACTCAGCTTTTACATTAATGTATTAATCCATCAATCAAGTCCCTCTTCGCATTCTTCTATGACATGAAATGGAACTATTCCAAACTGTAGCTAAGTTATAGCTCTTTGTACTATTACTTTTAAATTTGCATATAGTAAAACTGAGTCTACATTTAACACATGTAGAGATTGCTATGATCACAACTACAATGAGGATACAGAACAGTTCCATCAACACCCACAGCCCCCTCATGTAGTGACTATTTGTACTAAGCATCTCCAGGAATCATGGGAGGGATCCACCTTGTTCTCTCCTTGTATCCCTCCCTCTGCAATACAGGAAAACTGGCTGTGCAGTCATAATTCTTGTTGACAAGGTGCATGCGATCACTGTTCCCTTATTGCAGTGACTCTCATTTGCTGAAGGCTGCTGTCCACTAGGCCATTCGTTTTTTAAAGGTCAAAACTGAACTGAAGTTTTTCCAAAAAGTTACTCACAGCATCAACCCCACTGACTTTCTGGAAATACTAATGACATTATATTTGGGAGGAACTTGTGTGATTCTTCTAAGTCCCAGGGTTGTTTACACACACTTTCTCCTGTCACCTCCATAACTAGTTTCATATACAGCCTCAATATTGGAACAATTTATTTAGATTCAACCCATGCTGTTAAAAAAAGCAATACATTCCTTTAGGCTGAGTGAGCACTTAATCTATGCTTTAAGCTGTCAGGTAAGTAGCGTTAAGTGGTATGTGTATTGTAGCTACTAAATGGATGGGTTAGTGCACTCTGGGTCCACAGGTATAAGAGACAGCTCAGACATGAAAACACTGAGCCACTTGATGCTGTGCCTTAGCTGCCCAGGACTCCCCATTGGCATAGAAATCAAACAAAGATCCTTAGTTGGGTGTTTCTCAGTGTACTGTGCTCCAGTCTCAGACATTTCAGAGCAGTTCTAAAACTGCTCTTTACCAGAATGGCCCATCTTTGCTGCTCTTTTTGTTGACCCTATACAGGGCACACTTTAGGGAATTGCTGAAATATAAACTCTAGAAATGAAGGTGCCCAGCTCAACCTTGTGCAGTTTTGAGAAATAACAAAAAGCAAACAAAAATATAATAATCTCCAGTACAACAACAACAAAAAAATGTATGAGAATTTGGGAAGCTTAAACGCCTTTTTCATTTTTATAGTATGTTCAAGCTTCAAAGTATTCTTTTTTTCTTTTCTGATGTAGTTAAAAATAACTTAAGGAAGAAAACATTCAGGAATTTTTAAATTTTGTGGGAAGGTATGTAAAAGAACCCTTTCAAGGAGGGAGAGCTGAAAGGTAGGCACCGAGTTTCAATGAACTTATCTACTAGTAAGCTGACAGAGTTTTATTTCCCTAGAGCAGGACTAAATGACACACGAACTCTGTTCTCCACCGGTAATGTTCTTGTTATTATAGATTTTATAATAACCAAAAGAACCCTTTGTATTTTATAGGCTGTGAAATTATACAGTTTTACCTATACAAGGCAACAGGGAGAGGAGTTTACAGGTGGAGAGGATATCATAAATGAATACTGGACTGGAAACATCCCAATTAACAGCTCCCTACAAGTAGCAAATCCTCATTAATCCCTTGGAATTCACTGTAATGACACTAATCATGTCAAATTCATTGGGTATTAATATAAATGTTGATGTAACTCCATGGGAATCCAGAACAAAACTCCTCAAATATCCTGTATGCATTCTCCTGAACAACAAAAAATGGGTTGCAGCCTAAGTACCTGGTTATTCTAAATAAATATGTTACTCATTATGACATCGCTGATTGAACACAATTCATTTCTATCAACATAGGAGCCCCATGTAAACAAGAAATGATTAGCAATTCACTGTTTTCCAGTAAGAGCTAATGGACTTCTGAAAACAAAATAAGTCAGCATTAATTCTAAGTCAAGTCCCTTGTTATTCTGCCCTTTTTTCTAACTCACCAGGTATAATGCTTCTGGCAATGATGAATAAGCAGCAAAGGTTCTTTAGGTGAAAAACCCCAATACTGTGAAACAAGAGATGCCTTGCTTCTTCAGTGAGCAAGCTTACCTGGAGTCCTAGGCCTGTGTGTGGCTGAGGAGTGTGGCCTCCCTTCAGGGCTGCTAGAACAGCCCATTCCCAGTCGTTCCGTTACAGCATAAAGAATTCTGTTTCTCTCCCTTGGGAGTCCCTAAACTTCCCCAGAATGATAAAGTTGCTTAGGCCAACTGGGTGGGGGAAAGTGTTCAAGAAATGGGGAAGAGTCACCGAGAGAAATACAGAGAGAGGAGGCAACTTTCACAACTTTCAGAAAATACAGAGAGGGGGCTGTATCTCAGAAAAGCCATGATCAGCTGAATCTCTTTTGAGATGGCTTGATTTTGAAAATTGCAATGATGGTCTCCAGTTATATTTGCATAGCTACTGCAATTAACAGTGACATTATCCCAACCACTCTCTGTGGAAAAAAAAATCAAATATGCTGCATTAAGGGATATTAAGTTGGTAACAGTCGACCCTGCTAAACAGAACTCTATGAATTCCTTCATTTAACTTGAATGAATTTTGACTGGAAAGAGAACTCTCTTCCACACGAAGCATCTTGACCAATGCACTGCTCAAATGTACAGATTTATCTATCTCAGCACAGAGGTAGTAAGTGCTGTCTAAGAGCTCTGTCAGGGCAGTGTAGCCTGGAAGCAGAGTCACAGAGGCGGGCTGGAAGCACTCCATTAGATTGATAACATGAACTGAAATCTCTGGGTGGACACTTTTGCACCGAACCCACAATATTAGTCTTGATTTGCTAGGAAGAAAGCAATTTATTCTGTCACTTTCTGGGGACTTAGAGCTAATTGGCCTTTCATAGTTATGTGATTCTGCCAACGAGCATAAAAGTGAAAGCTGACAAAAATTCAAACAGGAAATCTGAATCTGCCCATTTTCATAAGTATCTTATAATGGTTTGTAGAAAGGAATGAGATTTTGATTAGAATAGCAAATTTCTTCATGCAAAGGGAAGCGCGCCAAATTACCCATCACTGTAACAAACAGCAAGATTGTTCTTCATGCGGCTCCTGGATGAAAGGAAACAAATGATCTTGTCTGAATTCCATGCCCACCGTCCATTGTGGTGGGTCAGCATCGTCACAGTGGGCGTGCCTGGGCGCATATGACCCCTCTGAGATCACCGTCTCTTTGTTGCGCTTCCCACTCTAGTCCCCTAGAAAGGACATGCATAATACATCACATCTTGGAGACCAATGAGACAGTGTGTCTACAAATGCAGCGGCAGGAGCAAAGAAATAGAAAGAAAAATAGTTGAAACCTCCGCACAACCTTAATAGAACAGAAGCTGGAAAAGATTAAGTTCGGCACATAAGAAAATACGTTTTCAAAGCCTGAAAAGAATGTTAAGGTATTTTCACAGTCTGGCACAGAGGACAGAATGAATGTGGTACCACGGAGGGGAAACTGCAAGAAGCAAACCAGGGCAAACATGAAGTCCCGTTTTAATACAGGGTGAATTTGCTGAGGCAAACAGACCAGGGTCATTTCTGAAATTGAGTCCAATTGAGGCCAGTTTGCCTTTCAGTTTTTTGGTCAGGACTAAATTTCACTCCTCCCTCCCCTCCCTTCCTCTCCACTTCTCTCTCCTTTCTTTCCTAATGACCAACCACCTCCCCTCTCCCTAGCTATCCCTGTGACAAAATTTAGACCAAAAGCTGCAGGTCGAGCAGACCAATCTGGGATTTATACTATGTGGTTGGGCATTTTGTAGAACTTTGCAGACACTGGATAAAACTTGTTTTAAAAATGCAGGTCTCCTGACTGCCAGTCCTTTTGCCATGTTGAGGCATTAAGACTCCCGCCCCCCTCCTACCCCTGCCCCCACCCCGCACCCCCGAGTTTGAGCTTTCAAAGTCATTTTCCACTCCGATGATTACAGACAGCTCTACAAAGAAAAAGGGGATTTAAAATAGGCAGTCACTACTAATATATACTTTGCTCTTTTTGACCAAGAAAAAGAAGCCCAGGTGTCATATTGCCATTTCTTAATCATCAATGTCAAAACACACGCAAAAACCCACTTCTGAAAATGCAGACATAAAAATGCACTTACACTGAAGAGATCAAAACAGAAGGTGACAAACCTTGCTCACAAACAACACCCTATGTTCCTCCAGAAAAATGGGAGGTTAGAACAAAATAGAGGGGTTGTAAGCATGAAATTCTGAATTTGTAATAAGAATGACATAAAAATAAAAGTAAGAAATGTGGTTAGAGTAAGATTGCTGTTACACAAGGCACATTCTGTGAACTGATTCTATAGCCAGTGCCTTCCCTTGCAGAGCTTATAGACCACCAGCTCTTCTGTGTTCTAAGAAATCTACTTCTCCTTTGGTTTTCTTTGCTATATTTTAAATTGCTGGTCTGTTCTGTCTCTTTCTTTTTTCACTTTCCATCAGGCTTGGCATAGTCAAACATCTAAAAACTCCAAAAAACAAAGCTAAAATGTAGTCTGTACTAATTTATTTCAGAATATTGTAGGCGACTATTGACCTAGGGCAAGGTGAAATGCTATTGGTGTCAAATTTCAGTGGTGAGAAGAAAATAAGATTGGTTATTCTGAGGTCATAGTTAGTGAGCTACTTTTAGTACCACTCATCTTTCTCAAAATTATTTCATGTGCCTTTTCTATGTGTAATTAAAAACAATGTTTTAAGTGTGACTTTAAAACACTAACAGCTATGATTTTTAATGAATGCCTACTTTGTGCTACACAGTGCTGTGTGTTTCACAGAAATCATTTCTGTTACATATAAGTATTCTGAAGAGTGTTTGTATCCATTGTCTGCTCACACAAAGGGAAGCTAAGGCTGGTGGATACTGCATTGTGACTGGGGCCATTCCACTAGTGAATGGTGGCTGTCACTCAGGCCCAAGGTTCTCTGGGTCTTAGGTTGATATTCCTTCTCTTTCCCCTACATCATGTCATCTTTCCCCAGCTAGATTTCTAGGAACTAAGTGTTCTTCAAACTAAGGTACAGTTATTGTATTTATTCCTAGTAAGATAAACCACAGAAGGTTTTGGTGACTGTCCTGAGACACCCCACAAATAAATCAGCAAAGAACCCTGAGGCAGGACAGAAGTGCTAATCCATGGTCTAGAAACAACCATAAAGGATTTACTGGAGACCTACAGCATTGGCTTCAGGGCGTGAGGGGAGTCAGATAAGCAATCTGTCACCCTGGAACTTAAGTTCTAAAAGGGAAAACTAGGCTAACATAGATATGAAAAAATAACATAGACTATAGTAATGCCTAGTCAGCTGGCCGTAAGCACCAAAAAACAAACAAAAAAAAACACAACTGCACACTGTTTCTAATATTCAATGTTTGATGGCACTCTAAACTCTATTTATACACTTCTCTGACTTCATAAACATAGCTTAATGCACATAATTTTCCTTGCCTTGATGACTTGAGATCATAATTTTGCGTTTTAATTACTGAACTGTGGTGTGGGAGCATAGTACTAGAAAGCCACTTGCCTGGATACCAAGAAGTCCTGGGGTTTGGGATTTCTGAGGTTCTTCTACCCATGCATCCTTCCACCAGTCAGATGCTGTCTCTGCTACTCTCGTTGTGATTTAGCTAATTCTTATCTGTTATTCCCAGGCGTGACACAAAAGGCCTTTAATGACCACACCTCTGGCTTTCTTGTTCAGCTTAACCTCCTAGAAGATGTTTTTATCCCCTCCCATTAATGCCATTCTCTATAATTGTATCCCAGCAATTCAGAAGTGTATTTAAATCTAAACAGAACATGCTGTTTCACACTTCCGTGGCTACACATTGGTTAGTTTTCCCTGTATTCATCAACTTAAAAAATTGAATAACAATAAATATTATTGTCATTCTCCAAGCCCAACCGATAAATAAAAAATCTCCAGGGAGATTTCCTGATATCAATTCCCAAGTTCAGGATATAAATCATCAGATTTGTTTCTGGGTAACCATAGCACTAGGTGTATTTTTAGCTATCGTACATAAAGTAAAGTTTATTTCTTTGTTTATAGACATGTTCTTCCTACTAAAATGTAAGCTCTTTAAAGTCCTATTCACTTTTGCATGCAAAGGACTTAGCTTATGGTGTAGTATGTAGTAGGTGCTCAATAAATCTCTGGACACCTAATGAATACGGCCTGTATTTTTATACAGATATGCACTTCTCTGGAATCAAGCAATTGAGGACTGAGAGATTGGCCTTAGCACTGCAAATCAAACCTCTGGATGAAGAACACATGGTTATTTACAATTAATTGTGTGCTACAAACACATCACAATAGACTTTCATTATGGGGGTGTGGGGGGTGGGTATCTCATGAAATAGAGCAGCTGCCAGCAGAAGGCTTCAGGGAAGAAATGAAACTTGATTTGCACCCCCACCCCCTTTGGTTGCTGTACACAGATATCTGTTGCAGCCTTGGTGGCTAATGGGCTGTTTATGGAGCTTATGTAAAATATATAGCTATTTATCTCTATAAAGATGTTATATTGCCTTGTTGGTCTATTAAAAATAAATGAAGTGTCTACCAGAATCTTAAAGCTTCTTTGACTTTAGCTGAGTCTCTGGGATTCACCGAGAGGCAGGAGCAGGGCCACCAAATCCACTCAGTGACAAGCTGAAGCAGAGGTATGAATAACATCAGCTGTGGAAGAAAAAAATGGGGCCATGATTTGCAAGCTGGCGTGGGCTGCCTCTGAAGCCCAGTGGGGAGAAAGGAACAGCTACAATTTTTTTTCTAAGTAGTTCTTATAAGCCCAGCAGAAAGACTGAGATGCTGGGATATGATTTCTCTTGGCCACCTTACTGCTACAAATGGCCAACAGGTATATGAAAAGATGTCAAAATCCCAATGAAATATCACCTTATACCTGTTAGAATGACTTGGTTGGAGTCCATATACCAAAAGATTTCAGGTTCCATTCCGGTCAGGGGTGCATATGAGCAGCAACTGATCAATGTTTCTGTCTCACATCAATGCTTCTCTCTCTCTCTCTCTCTCTCTTCCTCCCTCCCTCCTTCCTTTCTCTCTCAAATCAATAAAAACATATCCTCTGGTGAGAATTAAAGAAACAATAACAAGTATTGGAGAGGATATGGAGAAAAGGGAGACCTTGTACACTATTGGTGAGATTGTAAATGGGTCCAGCCACTATGGAAAACAATATGGAGGTTTAGTTAAAAATTAAGAACTACCATGTGATCCAGCAATGCCTCTTCTGGGTATTTATCTTAAGAATGTGAAAAACTGTCCTAGCCGGTTTGGCTCAGTGGATAGAGCATCAGCCTGCTGACTGAAGGGTCCCAGGTTAGATTTCGGTCAAGGGCACATGCCCAGGTTGCGGGCTCCATCTCCAGTAGGGGGCATGCAGGAGGCAGCCGATCAATGATTCTCTCATCATTGATGTTTCTCTCTCCTTCTCCATTCCTCTCTGAAATCAATAAAAACATTTAAAAAAAAAAAAAAGAATGTGAAAAACTACTTAGGAAAGCTATATGTAGCCCTATGTTTATTGTAACTTTATTTATAAAATCAAGATATGGAAACAACCTAAATGCCCATTGGCAGATGAGTGGCTAAAGAAAGTGTGACACATATATACTATGGAATACTACTCAGCCATAAAAATAGATGAAATATTGACAATTGTGACAATTTGGATGGATCTTGAGGGTGTTATGCTAAGTGATATAAGTTAGATGGAAGAAGACAAAACTGTATAATTTCATTCATGTTAAATATAAAACAAAAAATAACAAGTATTCTAACAAAACAAAACAAACTCATAGATACAGACAACAGAATGGTGATCACCAGAAGGACTGGAGGGAGGGGGGAGAGCAAATGAATGAAGGTGGTGATGTGGTAGCAGAAGGAAACGAGGCCTTTCGTGGTGAGCACGCAATAGAATATACAGATATCGAATTATAATGTTATACACCTGAAATTTATATAATGTTATTAACCAATGTTACCTCAATAAAACTTTTTAAAGTGTCCAACGTATGATGTTGGAAATGGTTCTCTGACCTTCGCCTTGATATATTACCAATCGCTCAGCTCAACCTCTAGTCAATGTATATCTCTTAGAAAACTGCATTATATTTTTTAGAAATTGAAAACTTCCAGTTACTTTTCTCAGTAAATTTTCTTTTGGACCCACATTTTGCAATATCACAAAAGAAACCAGTGCCCATTATCAACTGGCCAGAGAAAAATGCAGGAGGAAGAAATAGTAAGGTTTTGTTTTTCTTTGTCAAACCTTGACCGGAGCCTTCTTCCTTGATGCAATTTCCTGTTATAATATGCAGCACCTAAAGAAGCCTTTCATAACACAGAAACCTCAGAAATTGTTGTGAACTGAAAAGAAGTTCATTGAAAAGGACAAAAAATCCACTGCAGCAGGTCATAAGTGAATTCCCATCAGTGAAGGCACAAACATAGAAGCCACTTACGTCAAACACAAACCCAAAGCAGGAGACCTTGGGATTGCATGTCACAATACTCGGGGCAATTTGCTTTATGCTCGTATGCCAATGCGTCATGCAAAACGAAGCCACAAACCACACTCCTAAGTGATCCATTTCATGTCCATGCTATTTAGGATCCTAATGCCTCCTCCTCTTAATCTTTTCATAAGATGAATGTCCCAGCATTACATGGCAGGGCTGATCTAACGTTTTGTTTACTTCATCCCACTTTAGTGAGACATTAGCACCGTAACTGACGCGCAGTGGCTTTCATTTGGAACAAACTGCAAAATGTTCTCATTTTAAGCCTCTCACCTTCAAATTCCTTTTCTACATTTCCTTCACTTTGCGTTCCGAGGGAATGACTCCACGCCTTCTTGATCGAGACAGACAACCTAATGGCTGAGTGGGCTTTAATTTCTGCACTTCTGACATTCAAACTTGATTTGCACTGTCACATGGAATTATTTGGTATTCAGCATAAAACATGATTTCTTTCTCTCTTTTTTTCTTTCTTTCTCTAGACAACCAACCACTGGGAAATTATTATCAAATCTTAAGATGATTTCCCAATGATTGCTTGTTAGTACAACACAATTTCTTCCCCAGTCCTGGTCTCTCTTCAGCTCTCTTCTGGGGACCAGGAATTCCCCTGTGTCTGCAGCACACACACATCAGACACACTCCAAGTAAGCAGGTCTCTCCCCTCCTCTCTGTAGTGGCACTTAGGGTGATCTCGGCGAGTGAGCGAGGGATACACAGGCAAATGTAAAAGGACAAATGTAGAAGAGGAAGGCTGTGAATTAGAAAAGAAAAAGCTGATGCTTCACAAATGTTAAGAGCTTATTTGCTGAGAAGAATTAACCAAAAACCTCAAGTTCAAACTCTTTTGAATGCCTACTCTCTGCAAAAGCATTTGTCTGACATTGGAGGATGGAAGGAAGCCAGTGGCCCCTTGGCCTTCAAGGTGTTCAAGGCCCAGTAAGAGGGATGGATATGGTTACTCAAGGGTCGTACAAATAAGGCGGGCTAAACGGAGTCCTACGGAACACAGGCTATGTAGTGACTCATTCTGACTGGGGCGACAGAGGTAGAGAGGGAAGGTCAGCACTGGGTCCATTTCCAAAGGTGGGGAGTGAAGGAAGGGAGAAAGGTGAAAGAAGGAAATGAGCTGGAGGTGAAAAGAGAAAAGGGAATAGAAAGAAAAAGAAACAAGTGGTAAGAAACAGGGCCAGATTTAATTTTCAGAGAATTAAACCTGGGAAATACTTATAACTCAGGAGGCTGTGAATCTAAGGGCTTTCTTTTCAGTGCCAAAGGCATAAACTAATTTATTTAATTAGAAAAATATGCTTGTAATGCACTCTGAGTAATTTCCCAGAGGAAAACTTGCTTCTTTTACAGTAAAAGTTTCTGCTCTACCTTGGAGCCTATACCTCTTCAGCAGATGCTCACTTCTATGCAATTATTGTCAACCAGAATGTGACTACGGCCCTTCCAAGATATCACATTTGTTTTTCGGGTACTGAAATAGAAACACATTAACCTAGATATACCTGAGCCCTCCAGTGGTTACTCTATAATAAGAAAGAAAGAAAGAAAAACTCAGAAGGCATTTTTTCAATGACTCACCAAATCTTCGCAATAGAAAAATAATTCAATAGAACATCTTAATATCTTACAAGGTAGTTGAAATATTAAAAATCAAGCAGATCCCTAGTCAATTCGCAATTCTCTTTCAGTAAGTACGTGGAGTCTAAGAAAATTCTCTCAGGTAGCAGCAAGGCATGGTGCTTAGTCTTCCTGGCACCTGCATTAAGAGGAGAATAGATGCTGGTGGCTTGCAAATTGAAACAAGACAAACTCCTATCTACATGCGACAGCCAGGGCTGCAAATAGAAATTTAAATACTTTATCACAACTTTGCTCTTGTGTATGGAAATGCAAATCTATTAATTTAACCAACAGAACAATTTATTACAATGAGATTAAAATGTTCTAAATATACTTCTTACATTTTCAATGAAAAGATTAAGAGGATACATGCTCAATTCTAATCTATTCCCACTAGTTGTGTAGTACTAGCTCCTCGTACATTTACATACAAGGAACAGTCTCAGATAAATACTAAGTTGAGGATCATAAATTCAAAATAAAGACAAACAAGAATGAAACAAAAGCAAGCTAAGGATGCAATGGATGAAAAAAGAAAAAGGGAGAAAGGATACTGCTGAAACCATACTAATACTTTGTAGTTGAGAAACGTGTTTTTAAACTTGGTGGTGGTACTACAAAAAACTAATTGAAAGATTCAAAACCCACAAACTCATATTTTTCCTTCATTTAACTCTTAAAACTGAAATGGATAAACTTGGTATACAGTGTAATGTCATCTAAAATCTGCTCTTGGGCCCAAGGAACTTTATTACCTGGAGACACTGTGTTCTTAGTGAAACATATAACTTTATTAAATAGTGACCAACAAAACATTCCTGGTAGGTTTTCTTACATCTAAGTGACCAGAATTTGAAACTGTGTTTTAGTGGCTAAAGGCAATGTATCTCATTATAAATAAAGGATGGAGTTTAAATCTCAAGACAAGCTTTCTTAATATATATTTTTTCACTGAATATTAAATATACTTCAGCAGACTTTAATGAACATCTATGACTTATGGTTCCAGAAACACCTGTAATTGTTTTAGAAATATTTGAATGCCTGCACCATAATTCTTTACATATTCTGTATACATATTTGTCAGTAACTCAAAAACTCAATAAATGTATTTCTAACAGTTAACAAAGGTGTGATGAAAGCTTTATTTTTATTTGCCTTTACTATTATTTACTGCTTCATACAGGCCATAAAACCATTCTTACAACTAACAACTAGATCTGTTAAAATGATCTTACCCTGGGAACTATACAAACAGAACTTGCAAGTTATTTTTATGTCAAATCATCTCCGGTTTGAAATGGCTTTCCCCATGACTAAAAGGCACGCTATTTTCACAGAAAAGCACTGATACCCCCACTAATGTGACGCCAGGCATTTTTTTCCCCTGGAAAACTCAGAATAGGATCTGTCAGGTATATCTGCTAGTGTAACAAACCTGCCACCCAGGTTTGCGTTGCGAATTAAAACATTCTGTAGCCTGACAAAGGCTGTGCGTCTTTAGCGACCATGATGAGAAGAAGGCACTGCAATAGCTAGATGCTGTGAGTTAAACGTTCCCCCTTAGGCAGGTTGAGAAAGCACGACAATCCAATGTCAGAGCTTCCCTGAGTGGTCAGCTGGGCTGCAGAGAGCCGGCTGCACCCCCACCCAGTCGTCCAGGCGAGTCTAATTCTATCTCCTGCAAATCTGATCTTGTCTTTCATTCTCACATTTACACGCTGCTTATATCAGAACCATGAATGTGGGGAAATGCATTTGTAGAAGGTGAGAAATGCCATTGATATGAAAAATCGAACCCATATTTTCTCTAATGTCAAATATGAAACAATAATCTTTATAAATTAATACTTTGATTGTTGTGCAATAAGCAAACAGTAATGACAATAAGCTTACAGGACAAAACCATAAAACTTAGCCCCATTACTGTAATAAAAAGAATCACATTACTAGTTTAAGTCTGGAGCAGAGCTAAGAATTTCTCTATTTATATATGTTTTTCATAATCTGCCTTGAATGATTTCACGATATTAGTCCATTTCTTCATTTCAAAAGCATCCCAGCAAATAATTCTAAAAATGTTTTGTACATTTCAAAATGAAACTGCATATATTTTAATCATGGATTGTGATAATGTAAAGGACTTTTCTTCTACAAAAAATGAGAGAAATTCTGTAATTAACACAGTTTTGTTTGAAATGACACAGACTTCACTTATTTTTCAGGTCATTAATGGGAAATAGATATCAACTTATTAGCAATTTCATAAAGACAGTCTTTTAGAAACATTTCCCGTCACTTAACTGTGTGTAATTCAGTCATGCCATTAGCTCTCTAAGTAAGGCTTTCTGTAATAAAGATGTGACAGAAGCCAAAGAGAGTACTCATCACAAATGGAGAGAATCTAAGTTATACAAATTAAAAACAGTTTGCCTAGAAAATGTTCTAACAACTTAACATTTTAAAACACAATGCCCAATAAAGTTATTTATTAAGAGGGTTCCTTTCATTGATTAAGCATTTCTGACATGCTAGATTCAACTCTTATGCATGTAACACAGTTTCCACCTAAATATCTCTACTCCATACATAAAGGGCAATGGACCACATTCATCATAAAGAAATATTATCTCTCACATTCTTCAGTTTCTATTAGATGAAAACGAAATACAAATCATGAAGTGCTACCATTCTGAAACTACAATTTAGCACTGTTTTTCTGATATATATATAT
>NW_006383008.1:5733564-5747020 GCF_000327345.1 Myotis davidii
TCGCTATAATGTGCATTGAACACCAGGAGGCAGACGCTCAACACAGGTGCTGTCCCCTGGTGGTCAGTGTGTTCCCACAGCAGGAAAGCTGCTCAGCTGATCAACGGGCTCCAGACACAGGACTCATGGCTGGCGAGTGCCACTGTGGCAGTGCAAGCCTCTCCCAATCAGGACTGACTGGGCATGAGCCCACAGCAGGTGCAGCAGGGCTGGGATGAGCAGGAGTCGCAGGCAGGAGTGGCAGGTGGCATTGGACTGCAAGTTTCAACCCAATCTACAAAACCGGCAGTCTGACATCCTCTAAGGGGGTCCGATTTTTGAGAGGGTGCAGGCCAGGCTGAGGGACCCCACCGGTGCACAAATCTGTGCACCAGGCTTCTAGTCTTATTATAAAAAGCTATTTTGATTTATTCCTTAATTGTGTTTACTGATGTGTTTATTAGAGCTTATTGATATATCAAAGATATAAGCATATTCACATTCTACACCAATAAGCAAAAACAGATTGCATTCTCCTGGCCAGAAATTTACCTTCATGTATTTACTCCTCACCTACAACTCTGGGAGAGGGGGCTGAGGGCTTTTTTATCCCACTTCCAGATGAGTAAAATGAGAACAGAGAGGCCAAGTAACATATCCAAGTCACACAGCTGATAGTGTTAGAGACAGGATTGGAACCCAGATCTGAATGATGCCAAATTACTAGTATACTGCTAAATGTTTATTAATAATGCTACAACTAATTTTATTCATGGTCTTTCTCCCAAATTCCAAATAATGCAAAAGTGGCTTTGCAAATTAACATTCTTTAATCACCTATGAAAATCTTTCTCCTGTATCTTCATTATCTATATATATAAAAGCTCAGCGACCAGAATGGCGGAACGACTGGAACAATTGGTCACTATGGCATGCACTGTGGCAGCCAACCAGCCCAATCCAGGCCCCGATCAGCCCCCCTCAACCAAATTGGGGTCAGGGCTGTCCAGCCAACCGCCCCCGGCCCCTCCCCCCAGCTGGCCATGTCCCAGATAGGCCCCTCCCCTGACTGACCCTGCCCCAATCAGCCTCCCCACCCTGATCATGGGTGGGGCCAGCCAGCCAACCTCCCTCAGTCCCTCCATACCACCGGCCCTCCAGACCTGATCGGCCTCCATCGGGGTGGGCCAGCTGGACACCCTCCATGCATGAATTCATGCACTGTGCCATTAGATTAATATACAAAGCTAAAAATGTACTCACATACACCTTAGCCCTATAAGTGCTCACAAGGCACAGGACTCAGTACTGCCATTTATGTGAGGCAGAAGGAGGAGTCAAAACACACCTGGGCCCATTTTACAGGAGGAAACTCCATTCTGTAATTAGCTTGCCTGAGGGAGCACCTTCCTGCAATCCACACTAAGTCTCCATTTCTATCAGCCATGGCCCCAAATGCCATCAATACATTTTGATAATTTTCTATAACAGGACTCAAGAATTTGTCAAACATTTTCTTTTCTTTCTGATGTCTAGTTTTCTTCCAGGGAAGAATAGATAGAAAATACAGGAAATGATGAAGTCAGGTGCTAGACTAGGGTCTGGAGAGATGGGATTCAGTTCAGTTGATGTAATTCAACACTCATTATTGGTGAGAGTTACCAAACTGATGGGTCTTTGAAAGAGGAGGAGGAGTTCTCAGGATCCTTATGGAAAAAGATAGGTGACTGGAAAGATGAATAGTAAATAGTCATTACAGAGGAGAAAATGTACTGAGAGATGTTAAGAGCTACTAAACTTAGTCGTGGGATATTCTTTCTTTTACTTATAAGGAGACACCCTGTGTAAAGAAGGCAACTAAAAAAGGATCTAAAAGTGCAATTTTCACTGACCTTCTGCTTCCTTAGAAATTTTTTTAATGACTAAAATATATATTTGGTATTCAATAATACAAATAGACAATGAATCATAAAAATCACTCTTTGGCCCTGACCAGTTTGGCTCAGTGGATAGAGCTTCGGTCTGCTGACTGAAAGGTCCCAGGTTTGATTCCAGCCAAGGGCATGTACCTTGGTTGCGGGTACACCTCCAGTAAGAGGTGTGCAGGAGGCAGCTGATTGATGTTTCTCTCTCATCGATGTTTCTAACTCCCTATCCCTCTCCCTTCCTCTCTGTAAAATATCAATAAAATATATTTTAAAAAATTACTCCTTGGCCTTTTTAAAATTTGACCTAAATCCTCTCACTTATAAATATTTGTATCGGTTTAATACAACCTCAAGCTGAACTTATATTTTTTTTTAGTTTTTAACTCTGTGAACTTGGTCTAGTAATTCACCTTCTGGAAGTTTTGTTTTTTTCCTTTATCTCATATAGAAATCATACGTATAATAGGTTTTGTGTAAGGATTAAGTGAGATAATATATGTAAAGCCCTTAGCACTGGGCTTGGCATTTTATGAGCTTTTAATAATTGGTGGACATGACTATTTTGATTTGCTGATAGGTTTGCTTGCTGACGAGCATAACATGTCTAAAATGTCTGCAAAACATCTCACTATACAATATTTTAAATCAGCAATTTAGCTTTATTTCTAGTTTCCTTTTCTCAAGTGAACTTTCTTGTTATTTTCATGGCAGTCTTATTTTTAATAAATGCAACAGAAAGTTGCCATCTAAATGCTCTTAGAGCTGATGTATGGGACCAAAAAGTACACTTTCCTAACATGAATACATGATCACTCCTGCTTAAAATTGATCTCTCCAGTTTCAGGCTATGAGAAGTGCCCATGCTATCATGTTAGGCTACGAGTATGTACTGATCATATACGCCATTCTGGAAAAAGCCCACCAGGAGAGAAAAATCACTCGGAATTTTATAAAACAGTCACAACAAATTTCTTTCTGTCTTCTTCCTTTCCCAGTGAAAATGAGAAAACAATATCATTATATAAAGAAAAGAGTCAGGATTCATAGATAGATGGGCTCTGAAGAACAAAAGATAGCCAACATTCAAAGATAATTCAAACAGCCGGCTTTGATGTTCTTTTTAAGCTGTCCTATTAAATACATTTTCTTTTTTCACATTCCCATTCTATCAAATATGAAAAGCCCATATACAAAAGAAACAATAAATGCTTGTTAATCTAATAACAGAAAGCCAAGATCAGAAATCCTATCCTACCACAAAGTGTAATTGAGATTGCCTAGACCACAGACAGTTTATGATCAGAAACCTTAAAAAAAAAAAAGCCATCAATAGAAATGATGTTTCTACTGTGAGCTCATGGTCACAGCAAGGCTATATTACCAGGGACATAAAGCCCTATTAATTGTACTTCCCAGGAGTCACCAAACACCTCTGTTTGCCAGCAAGAGTCCCGATTTATGCCTTTTATCTGGTGTAATTATTAATAGAGTACCTTTAACTCCAAAAGTGTCCCAGTTAGGACAATAAATTATATAGTTGCCTTAGGCTTACTCCTGATCTGTTTCACTTCCTTTTCAAAAAAAAAAAAAAAAATACCTCAGGGCAAGCTATTTTAACTCTTTAGGGTATCTAAGAGGGAAGAAAAAGGTTATCCATTTTTTAAGCTCAGCTATTTATTTGACTTCCTTTCATTTTCTTAAAGCAGGGAAGATTCCTGGTCTAAATTGACTTTGACATGGTCCCATTCACCGATGAAATATTTGGGGCAGAATCACCCCTATCTTTCCCCACCATTCTCCCTCATGAATTTGTGCCTAACTCTATGACACGATATTGAGTCTGCTTATTGAATTCTATTTGAAATTTTCAAGGAATTATACCTTACATGAGGACTCCTTAATGTAATTGCTATTTCTTTAAAAAAAAAATCAGATGTTCAACTTGGGTTATACAGCCAAGAATTGCAATTCATTTCAGCCGCGAGAAAGGCTGAGCACCTTACAGCAAGAGCCCCTTAATCAAAAAGCAATCTTTTGGGATGAGTTAGTAGTACTTTGCCTCCGGCACTAACCAGATCCCCTACTTTTATTGTATATTTCCACAGGAGTCTAATGATGAAATACATTAGATCTTCTCGCAGGTGAAGTGGAAACACACTTAAAGCATTGCTTTCGGAGGGTCACATTGTGCTTCTAAAAACAAGGGGAGGAGGTCAGCAGCAATAACAGCATCCAAACCAACATGTATTCTGCAAATAAAAGCCTTGACGAGAAAAGGGCAGATTCCCTCCTTCATAGGAATATTTATAGAAAAGTCACAATGTGCAATATTGCAAAAAAGAGAAACTCAAAATAGTGTGCTTTTGTGAAGGGTGGGGCTGGGAGTCAACTCTTTGTTTAAAATAAAAAGCTTACCCTTTAGTCATGAAGATGTCCTTGACCTTTATTCAGAAAAGACTCACAGCTACAAAGAAAAAAATAGAATTCATTTGAAGAAAAACATTCTGGTACTGGAGAATAAAGATTTACATTTATCCAGTGGGTTTTATCTGCTCTAGATCAATAAAGACATGAGCGGCGTATAGTGGGTAAGAATATTGGAGGATGCAGGGTCTCCTCACTTGTACATACACGGCATGAATTGCACTTATAGCCCATTTTATTTATTTTTACATACACATGCAAACTAACATAATGCACACACACATATACAGACAAAGAAGGTATGTTTATTCTCTTCTACTATCTATCCTTACACACACACACACATACACAGAAGCACCCTCACACACATCAAAGTTTCATAGCACATGAGCAAGCACAGTATCTTTCCCAAATCATGGTCTCTCATGACCCCTCCCCCCAACATGGGGAAGCCCTGAGAACAGAACAGAAGGTAGTATCTTAAACTTGCTATGCCTTCAAAATAGCTGTGATTTCCTTTGTGTTCTGCGAGTAACCTCAAGTCACAGAGGTCAAAGCAAATATGAATCAGGGTGAATGCTTCTAAATATGCCATAATTGTTTGTTTATTTTTTGGTGTGTGTGTGTGTGTGTGTGTGTGTGTGTGTGTGTGTTTATCTTTATCCAAGTATATATCTATTGATTTTAGAGAGACAGGAAGGGAGGGAGAAAAGGAGAGAGAGAGAAAGAAATACATAGGTTGCCTTCAGTACGCCCCCAACAACCTGGGATCAAACCTGCAACTTACGTATGTAGTATATGCCCTGGACTGGGAATCCAACCAGCAACTTTTTCAGCATATGGGACAAAGCTCCAACCAACTGAGCCACCCAGGGCTGTTTTGTTTAACCTTTACTGATTTAGCTAAGTGTTTTTGGCATAAAATATCTCCTGCTGGGTGATAGGCTACATAGGAAAGGAAAATTAGACAAAAGGTATTGAGTAATAACCACAAATTACTTTATAGCTCATTCTGTTTGAATGTCAATAGAACTCAAAGCAAGATTTGCAGGAGATAATTAGCAATGACTCCCCCAGGTCTAATGAGGAATTGACAATAATTAGCCATTTGTAAACTCTTACCTACCGCTTTGAATTCTTATCTTCCTGGGGTGGGGAAGGGGATGACATAATGGCCTAAAGGCTCAGAATTATGAATGGCAGAAATTCCCATATATAAATGGCATTTACTATCGTTCCAAAATTTATCAGCATTGAATTGATTTGGCAGATGCTTGATGACTGTGCCAGTGATGAAGTATGCATCACATAGCGTAGTACATATTATCATGTGCTGCTTCAAAGCTTTGGAGGAATGAGAGAAGGGTGAAAAAAATAAACACAACTGTACATTGTTTAAATAATGGTTGCATAAATAAAATTTATGTTGGAAATAAATGAAGAGCAAAAAATAACTTGAAGTACAAGAAAAATATATAGTTTGTCATGCTGCATACTGCACAAGATGAAACCCGTGTTTAGATTTGTTTCTTTAATAGCGAAATAGTCACTTAGAACACAGTCAACGAGAAGCTGATAAGACACAACGACTGTTTGGTACAATATTAACTCAGTTACAATGACTTTCACCCATACACCCAGGCTACTGAGCATGATCAAACAAGGCACTGCTAAAAAGGGACTAATGCGTTTGAAATTACAAAACTCTGCCTTCCAAATTCAGATATAGATTTCTTTTTATTCCAAATTATAATATAAAAGGAAATATTTTGCTATAAGAAATTATAGAGATTGTATCCATATGTTATCAGTGTACCTAAATTACAGGAAAGAAATTCAGTCAGTGACAAATTTTTTTTAAAGGCAGTCCCTTTGCCCACATGATATTTGCCACATTACAATTCGTGGGCTTGCTGAGCATTAGGGAAGCCTGAGTCAGCCACCTCGATGGTTATTCAGATACCATGCTAAAGAAAAATATTCTCAATAGGAGGTCCTAATAAGATAGCCAACAGCATAAGAAAAGCATCAAAATGACCAATAATAAAAAGATCGCAACTGTGTCCAGGCTGGATACTCCTATTTAGTAGCTAAAACATTGCTGAGCTACAATGATCTGTTTCTTGAAAGTCCAGGGGTTTAAGCTGGTAACAGATACAATTTGAAATTTTATTCAATGTAATTTCACAATACTTAGTATGCATAAAAAATGTGCCCAGATATATTCAGAGGAATCTAAAAGAGATCATGTCTAAATTGAGTCACCCAAGCCGGGGGTTCTAGATATTTGGAAATAGAAAAAAGGCAATTGCCAATATTTAATGGCACCAAATTTTGAAAATTATTGGTAAATATTGTGATCTCCTAAATGCCAGACTATTTTGAAGTTTTGCCAGCCACCAGACCCTTCCTAGAAAAAAATTAAACTTCCTGAGGGGCAATCCTCTTAGCTAGCCATTCTGGTCCCTTCTTATCTCCCCGCAGGGGCAGGCTTGGCCAGAATCCCAGGCACCCTACGTTTTGTTCACGTGGATAAAGACAGCCTCACATCAGTTTGTTTTCACAATGGCCCAAGCTGGGGAGGATTCGTGGTGGGAGTGGAGACCCAAAGCCAACAAGTTTCCTCCATACCTCCCACCCCAGTATTCCTTTTGGCCAAAAAGAGAATCTGAGTCAGGGAACCTGGAATGTTGGGGTGTGAGAGTTAAATTATGTACTTTAACTTATACCTTGCCATCCTGCACTTTTCCTCCTATTTTTTTTCTTCTTATACCCCTTGATTCTAAACGGTGCTCTCTGGAGGATTTCCATGTGTCCACACAGATCAGGAGGACAGACTCACAAAGCTGTTAAAGTTTTATTTGCACGAGAGACTGAGACAGTGTTGAGAATGAATTTATCCTTGGAAAGGGAGCATCACAGAAGGTATGTCTAAAGACAATGCTTTGGGGTCAAAAATGAGGCTTTTATTTATTGGATTTTCTTCTGACTAAAGCAGGAAGGGATTCCATTGGTCAGACATCACTGGATCCCAAAGAGAATTACTGGAACACTTTGGGAGTGATTTCCTCCGGGAAAGTACCGGCATACAGCCGCTCTGTGGCATAGATGATAGACTGCAATGTGAGCAGGGAAAGACAAGCTGTCGTTTGAAATCAACGCTGCACCAGGCTCAGGCAAAGAGCAACATGATAGGAACAGCCATTCAATTCAACTCAGCAGCCTCAATTCCGTGCCAAGGCCTGTGCCAAGTCATTATCCCTGTGCTTCTAGACCAGAGATAGGGGCTCGGTTTGTCCCATAGGGAACAGCGTTAGCACAGGAGTCCGGACCATAGTGACAGCCCCTCTGCAGACTTGGGCAGTAATGGCTTCAGGGCTTTGCTCCCCTGTGAGCAGGGGACACAGCACCACAGAGAGCTGAGAGCGAAGGACAGAGAGGAGAGAGGATGCAAATATGAGACACCTACTGGGAAGCCGCAGGATGATGGGGGACCAGCAGGTAGTTCCCCTTTGAAAGTGTCATTCTCTCCTCCAGGCAACCTTGCCTGCTCTCCTTTGTCTGGGTTAGATGCTCCTCCCATGTGGTTTGATAATGGCCAGCACACCCCTCATCATACTCTATCTTGTTTAACGTGTGTGTTTGTCTGGCCTTCTGGGCTCTAATTTGCTTATTCAATTTGAGGGAGGGAGGTGGAGGTGGAAACACCTTCCATGCTTAGCACAGCTGCTACTGTGTAATCAACGTGTTTGTTAAGTGAATCGGTGACTTAATAAGCAAAGCCTCAGTTTGCCTCAGAAACTATTCCACTTACACAGGAATTTTGTTCCTCTACTTTCATATCCTACCAGCGATGACCTCGTGGGCGTCTCAGTGGAGAAAGTGGGGTCCAGGATGAGAGGACAGAGGAAGACCGAAGGGTGTCGGGGCGGGGGGGGGACCTACATTGCATCTTCCCTGGACCCAGTTTGCCACTTTTTTTTGTTTTTTTAGTTAAGTTTGCCCAAGTTTGTAAGGGTTGGCTCCTGTGGTTAAGAGAGTCTGGAGGATGTCGGGATGGAGGGATCGGTAGAGATATAACAGGTGCATGAGAACCAACTCTGGTCAGCAGGGCCTCCAGGACAGCTCGCACCCTGTGGTTGATGTGTTTCTCCAGTTTATAGAGAGGCAGTTGCCTTCATGTTTGGAGAATTTTCTTATATCTATTCTAGATTTGGAAAGCAATAAGCATCACCACATTCTCAGGAACATGGTTTCTCCTTTTTTAAAATAAACATTTTTACAAGAGACTGCTGGCTGCTCCATCCAATGCATCTGCCATCAGATTGTGTGGTCTCCCTCACAGACTGCTAACCAAATATTTGCTCCATGTCATTTTTAACTGCCCCATGGCAAATTATTTGGGAGAATCACATTATACATGAAGTTTGTGCCTCTGTCTCATTAAGAATGATAGTAATTATACAACTGCTCATGTAATAAGTTATTACCTACAATTCAAGGGATAGCTCCACCTAACACTGCAGGATACCTTTAGCTTTGTTAAATGTTTTGATATTCAGAAACATTATAAAACATGCCATGTCATTTCAGTTCTTGGGTGAGAGAAGCATCAGGCAGTTAACTAGAAAGTCTTGGTCCATGATTTCACATTTGGGGAACAAGGATGGCAGAGAGCTTGTGGGGTACAGAGTTGGGTCTCAACAAAAGGCTCTGTAAATAACAGCAATTTAGCAAAGACTGTGGCCTAGACAGCTTACTTTCTTTAGCCACACTCACAGGGAGCTAATGGCAGCCTTAGTGCAAATTTGTCAAATGCAAAGATAACACAGTAACACTGAACAGGCTTCTGACTTCCATGGACTGAAATCTCAGCCTCTGCCTCAACTTCCTGCCAATTGAATTGGGCAGTTCCTTCACACCTTTACCCTCCGACCCCATACCTGTACAGTGGACTTGATGTTCATACTGTGCTGGGTAGTCATGAACTTTTAGTAAAAGACAATATGTGAAAAAAGTGCTTGGAGATCTTAAGACCTTCAATGTTAGAGCATATATACATATGTCACTACCTCACTCTTGATAGATTTTCATGTAGGTTTTTAAGGCAGCTAAATCAGTAAATATAACATGCTTGTCATTTAAAAGACAAAATATCTGGATAGTTCACTGCATTTTTCATGTGTTGAGTTTTGTATTTCAACCAGGTGTTTTGGCACTCTGGAGCCAGGGTACTGTTTTTCTTCCCAAGGCATTTCATTTGTCTTAGGACTGCCAGGATTCTGGATGACAAAGATACGTCACCTTAACTCTTATCTTTTTTCAATTCAATTAATGTTCCCATTGAAAAATCAAGGTTCACATGTAAATTTCTCTCTCAGGGAATTCTAAGCGTGTGTGAAGTGGTGATGTTGATGGTGTGGGGCGGAGACAGGGTGTCACTTCAGAGTAGCTGTCCTGGAAAAAAGGAAGGAATGCATCGAGCATGATGGGGGGAGAGCAACGGATCAACTCCAGATGGAAAGAGGTACTGTTAAAAATATAAAAACCTCAGGATGAGAGGGAAAAGGATTTGAGTGCACGTTCATCAATAATTAACAGGCTCTGCAAATAATAGCAATTTATGCATATAAAGTATCACCGTCCTTCACACCAGAAGACTGAGCTGCCGAGTCCTCGGTTTCTGTGGCTAAAAGCCCCATGGGCACACCTGAAAGCCGGGCTTGGGTGGGTGGCTCTGCTGTTACCTGGGGCTCAGCCTCTGCTCCTCCTAAGGTGCATGCGCAGTGGCTCACAGGGAAAGCCAGAAGCCAGGTCATCTGCTGGTGGCTGTTTCCCAGGCATCTGTAGCTGCTCCATTCCATTCCACCTCCATAATGCTTTGCTTCTGGGGATTCTTAGGATTCCATACTTGCCTCCCATGATTTGCAGTCCCCCCAGCCCCCCGTTTTAAGCACCACATGGGTCCTTCACAAAGTAGGAACTCGATATGTATTTGTTAAACCAGTTAGTAAATGAGTGAAAGAATTTTGCTGACATTAGATGCGGCTCCGCCACTGTATTGCAGTTAGCATGAACTCCATTCATGATTTTCCTCTTACATTTCAATGGCAGTATTTAACATGCTTCACTGCCTGAAAACAAACCAAGACGTAACATTTAACAAAAATTAGATTTTCTGAAAGGTCTCTCTTTGTCATCCTCCTTTGATAATCAAATAGTGTCTTAAGGTATGCCGGTGGGGTTACAATGCTCATTTAGTGAGTCCCTGCCTGCCTTAGCCCCAGAAAAGAGGGCTTTTTAAAAGCTACTGTAGAATAGGGATCCAGGAACCGGCAAACTATTGACCATGGGCCAAACTGGCCCACAAAGCCTGTTTCTGTGTGGCCTTGACCTCAGCATGGTTTTTACACTTCTAAATGGTGACATGTGACAATTACATGAAGTTCTGATAGCAGCATTTATAATGTATTATTGGAGCAAAGTCACGTCCATTCATTTAAGTATTGCTTCTGGCTGCTTCCAATATTTAATGTCTGACTCTTTACAGAAAACAGTTTTCCAGCCCCTGCTCTAGAACATGGCTGCAGCTCAACAGCTCACATGTTGATATCGTCTACAGACAATGCGGATGTTGTTTAAAAAGTCAGTTCTGTCTACAGAAGTTTATTTCAGGAGCCCTATTATTCGAATAACCTCTATGATAACAAAGGCTATAATTACAGATTCATTTCTTTTTTCTTTGGGGGAATAACATGGGGCCCAGTCCCAACTCATGTGGAGCTTTTATGCAAATTTGCCACAGGCATCCTCGATGGGCAGCCAATTCATAAAGCAACCTATGCCTCAAGCAAATCCAAAGGGGTCCAAGTTGCAGGGCTTGGTGAGCTGAATGTGGACTGGGTTTCATCCTCCATTTACCCCTGGGCTCGGTGTCTTGGGCAGTGGGCAATACACCAAGCACAACTATAAACAGTGGTCCTGGGTATTATGGCAGCCCACGTAAGACCATCCTAGCACTGCCAAGGTGACTGACTTAACCACTATGTTATAAGCTTGTCCACTGTATACTTTCCTATAAGAATTTTGATGGAGAAATTATAGGGACAGCATGAATCTAGAAGAGTCTTTCAGATTCTAGGTCAAGGCAGGTTTGAATTGAGAAGAAAACTTGTCACTCTACAGCACCTTGCTAAGGGCCAACCAGCACTGAGTGTGCAGCGATACTGAGTTCATCCTTATGGATATACTAGAGGCCTGAATTCGTGCACAGGTGGGGTCCCTTGGCCTGGCTGGCGTGGGGGAGGGACCACAGGAGGTTGGCTGGCCACCCCCCCGCCCCCACATCATGGTTGATTAAGTGGGCTGGCTGGCCAGGGGGAGGAACCGTGGGAGGTTGGCTAGCTGGGGAGAGGGACCACAGGAGGTTGGCCAGCTGTGGAAGGTTGGCTGTGGGAGTGCACTGATGACCAAGGGGCAGCTCCTGCGTTAAGCATCTTCCCCCGGTGGTCATTGCGCATCATAGCAACCAGTCGACAGGTTGTTTGGTCATTCAGTTGTCAGTTGCTTAGGCTTTTATATATATAGATTAGTCTTTCACTGTGGTTTTGAGGACTAGGATCTTTCAGAAATCAACACTAAGACAAGGTGCCATGAATCTATGATTTGACACTTTCAGCTCAGCCAAACGATTTGCCAGGCAGATAACTGCTCTCCAGACCTTGGCAGCACAACCTGGCAGGAACTATCATTCAGTCTATTGCAAAGGAGCAGAATTCACCCTTCACTTCTGAGTGACAAGAAAGTTGGCAGATCAAAAAATTATCATAATATAGAGCCTTTCAAATCCCAGTGGAGATTACAGATCTGGCCACTTGTTCTCCACACAATGAATAATCGACCAGCTCTCAGTTTCCAAAGTGGGATTGATTTTCTGTGTTAGCCTCAAAACAAAAGCATGGTGCCTGTCAGGATGTCTGAGACGGGGCCTCCAGCCTGGCCCTGGATGGCATGCTCTCACCAGGCTTAGTCAAGTTTTGTAGACTCGTTCATTTCCATAAACAAACAGCCTCTTGCAGTTAATGAAATGAGTGCCTGATCCAGGCAAAATAAAAGCAATTTAGATCTTTCCCGTGACTTCTGGTTGAGGGGCTGCTGTTCCCATCTCCTCTTTTCCCCTTTAGAGACAGAACCTCTGTTGGTTACAACTGGCAAAGCACAGTGGAGAGAAGGGGAGCAAGGGGTTATAATACACAAGTGGTCAGTGAGGCAGCCTTTAAGGAAAAGCACTGCTGATAAGATAAACAGCTTGTGATGTCCTTAATTATAATATTTCATACTCATTTAGCCATCTCCACATCACAGAGCTAACAAAGTGGATTTCAAATATGAAAGAAGGCTCCTTCCCTCCAGCCCAGAGGCCTAATTATAAAATAGCAACCTACTTTTTCTGTAGTGAATACAGGGCTCTTTTTTCTTTTTTTCTTTTTTTTCTCCTCCAACAGAATTTATTGAGCTCATTACCAGGCTGCTTATGAAGTGATTTGAAATGAGGCAACATTAAAGCATTCCACAAATCCCTTGTACTTAGTCATCCTGACACTTTATTTGAACTCAGAGCATTGATATGGAATAACTGCAGCAGCCCCACACCCTGGCTCTATTATCTGACAGGACGTCTGGAATCACCGCCACCCCCCAACCCCACCCCACCAAAAAAGATATATCATCAAACATTCTTAATCATCACAATAATTTGTCTGAAAGAACCAGGTATAATTTGGGTTGCGGGGGCTTGGCTGCTAGCAAGAAGGTGAGTGCAGCATGTGTTAGCCTTGGAGGAACAAGCCACGTTAATCAGGCAGCGAAAGACCGAAGGCGCATGTACGTGTGTATTTTAAGAAAAATTGACAGACAGGCTTCAAAGCAGCCGAGGCACTGAACTCCCTGCACGCTGTTAGTCCAGCTCTAACTTCTATTCTCCTGCAATCCAGGAGGCATTTGTAGACTGACCCCTCCTGGGTTATCGCTGAGGTTAACACAACACAGTTAAAAACTGTGTCGGCAAAAGTTTTTTCCCTCTTTGAAGAGAGGGGGGGGAAATCTCTGAAGAAGGACACAAAAGC
>NW_006383008.1:5747104-5751032 GCF_000327345.1 Myotis davidii
AACATACTGAACCAGTAATAAATCAGAATCTAAATAAATGTCTCCTGTTGAAGAGGAATTATGTTTTCTATCTCACTGGGCCCTACATGTATTCTGATGTGCAGTGTGCCTTAGAAAAATGTCAATTTTTAAGGAGAAGATTCATGGAGGAGAGGGGAAGCGTGTGCACGTGTGCATATGTGTGTGCCTATGTGGGTGAAAGGGCAAAAGCCAGCCTGTAAGAATAATGAATCCCAAAGCAGTTCTCTCCTTAGAGTGAAGCTATGTCTTTTCAGCTATAGGTACTACTATTCCTTGCTACGCTTCTTACGATAGTCCACAATACTGTGGGAATACTTACAGGCTCAATGCAATTGTTTCATCAAGGAAGCATTGAAAGAAACTTCAGAACAATAGGAAGAACTTCGGATTTTCTCAGGAACCCTGTGGAATCATGCTGCAGCATGATGATAAGTTGTCAAAAAATCCCATTTGAATAGAATACCAAAGCATATGGTGTCTTCTGTCACCCCCATAAGATCTTCAACCTCTCGTCAGAACTCCAATGAATGGACCTAAATGACTTCCCTTAGGAAAAGTATTCAACATCCCCTTATAAAGTGTTAATGAATGGAGGGTACCTAATATAATATTTTCCCCAGAAGAAAGAGGGACCTTTTCTTGCATAGTCTCCATTATGCATATGTAGACTGAATGTTCACTACGTGTAAAGCTTAGAACTAAGTTCTATAGAAGAATTTTTAAAAAGCAAATCCCCTGAATTCACATTTGAAAGAACTTCTTTTGGCTCACAGCTCTAGAATGGAAGGAAGCAACACGGGATTTAACATCTTCCATAGGTAAACTCCAAGAGGATTCACACCGTCCTATGGGTACCATCGATCTGTAACATGGGTGTCACCAATAATTCTGAGACACTGTGCCCGGAAAGAAAAAGACTCTCTTGCCTAGGTTTGTTTCCTAACGCTCTTCTTAATTAGCTTTTTAAAAATCTAGTATCCTAAGTCTAAAAATACTCAACAGTAATGACTTCCAGGTCCACTTATCTTCACTCGCCCTCTAGCCAACATGCCTCAGATCTCAGCATCACTCAGAACCACTGTTCCTCTGAGAAATTAGATTATCCCCTACTTCTCCCATCCTACCAAATATATTATTCACCATCAAATGCTCACTTTTCTCCCAACTTACCTGCAATTACTCTGTTTTTATTAACAACCCTCTATCTAAGCTCAATCTCATAGGAGCCCTGTCAAACATGAAGTAATTTGTGGCAGTGTTGTGTAGTGATTAGGAACAGGGGCTCTGGATCACAGTGCCTGGGTTCAAACTCTTTTTTTAAATATATTTTATTGATTTTTTACAGAGAGGAAGGTAGAGAGATAGAGAGTTAGAAACATCGATGAGAGAGAAACATCCATCAGCTGCCTCCTGCACACCTCCCACTGGGGATGTGCCCACAACCAAGTTACATGCCCTTGACCGGAATCGAACCCAGGACCTATCAGTCCGCAGGCCGACGCTCTATCCACTGAGCCAAACCAGTTACGGCCAAACTCTTATTTCTACCACTAATTACCTGTGTATGATTTGGGGCAAATGACATGATTTCTTTGTCTCAATTTCTCCATCAGTAGGAAGTAATTAATACCTCAGCATGGCAGATACTGTTGTAGACACTAAGGATTCAATATGGAAGCTGTTGAAGAATTTTAAGGAGAAAAGTGATATAATCATATATATCATAGGTTCTTCCATGATCAGCTATGTGACCTACAGCTCACATTAATCTTTAATTAGGCCTCCATGGCCTAAACTTTAAAATGGAAATGATAATGGTACCTCCCTTAAATGATTTCTGAGAATGTTGTATGGCATAATTGTAAGCTACAACTAAATCTTAGCTATTAGTAGTAACATATACCTCTTTTTATTTATTTGAGAGAGGGGGGGAAGGGGAGAGAGAAGGAGAAAGAGAGGGAGAAAGAGAGAGAAAGAAAGAGAGAGAGAGAGAGAGAGCGAACTTGTTGTTTCACTTATTTATATGTCCATTGGTTGATTCTTGTACCTATGTGCCTGTTGTAGTAATATATAGAAATGTTTTAAAATGTTAAAAAGGTTTTAAAATGTTGGATTTAGCTTTCCTGAAACTTAAAACGTGATATTAAGGACACATACCCCACTACCCTAAACATGTGTATCCCATAGATAAGGATTTGAACTTCGATTACTGATTTAGAGTGACTTGCTATGATAGCCAATGTGTGAGTGACCTCCTTTCCCCATATATGCACCTATGAGTGCACACCCTGATTGATAACCACATGTAGCCCCTCACCCTGTTAAGATTAACATGTGTGCATTGACGTAACTCATTGACAGCCACCTGAACTGCTGCAGTACGAACAGGCTTTAAAAACGGGTCCGGCAAGCAACGCCACACTGTGCCGCTCCACGCTCCACTCCCTGCCAGAGGACAGAAGAATGGCCGGTACCTCCCCATCCAGATGCAACCAAGCTCTCAGGTGAGGAACGCCGGCCCCCTGCATCCGGACCGAACCAGCCCAGCTGCCGGACCCCAGGGGACATCACCACCGGGATCCCGTTAAGCCGGTACCCGCAGCATCAGGAACTTTTGTGAGTAATAAAATGCTGCATATGTTTTTATGTGGTGTCATTCCTCCAGCAGTTAATTGAATTACTTTGCATATGCTTGAAACTGAAACTAAGATTTTTGGTCTTTTCAGTCCTAAGCCTGCTTTCGGTCCTGCTTGCTTAGAGCAGTCTCTTCGCTAGCAACTACATCAATGTCCCAACACTGGCATGGTTAAGTTTATCTCAAGGGACGCCTTGGATAACACCCCGCATCCTTTTCCGGGGACTGAACCAGTAGCTTTGGAGTATCAGGATGATGCTCTAACCAACTGCCACCGGGATCCCGTTAAGCCGGTACCCGCAGCATCAGGAACTTTTGTGAGTAATAAAATGCTGCATATGTTTTTATGTGGTGTCATTCCTCCAGCAGTTAATTGAATTACTTTGCATATGCTTGAAACTGAAACTAAGATTTTTGGTCTTTTCAGTCCTAAGCCTGCTTTCGGTCCTGCTTGCTTAGAGCAGTCTCTTCGCTAGCAACTACATCAATGTCCCAACACTGGCATGGTTAAGTTTATCTCAAGGGACGCCTTGGATAACACCCCGCATCCTTTTCCGGGGACTGAACCAGTAGCTTTGGAGTATCAGGATGATGCTCTAACCAACTGACCTATCAAGCCAGGGCCTCTACAACTGTAGTTTTAATTTTCTGCTACCAATCCACTTATTGAACTCTCAAAATCTGGTATCATGATTCATTTATTCATAGAAATATTTACTAAATAGTTCATGAAAGATGTGATGGTGATAAAAAAGACAAACATGATTTCCATATTCTCACTCCTCACCAATCATCTCCTGAAAATTGCCATTTCTAATAATTATTCACAGTCCTGTCCTTTGTCTCTAATAAAATATTTTAAAATATCAAACAGTCCATTTTCATGAAAATATCAAGTTCTCCCATTCCTGGGCAGTCATGATACTATATTCTTTATTATTATTATTATTTTTAATTTCCCTGACCCTGCCCTCTGGCCCCTTTCTGAAGTCTCAATTTCTTACAGTCAATTAATATGAGAATATATATTTCTCTGTCTCTTTAGTATCTTTCTCATCAAAGTCCCCCATTCTTAGGCTCCTATTATTACTGAAACAGGAATTTTTAGGAGTGAAAAAGGCAGATTTTAGAAATTTTGGAAATTAAGGGGACCATGGAGGAAGTATCGGGCTGCAGAGCAACAGAAGGTATATTTCCATAGAATAGGGGAGTTGAAAAGCTGCAACAGGTACATTTCCATAGACTGAGGGAGCTGGGAACAGCAAAAGGTCT
>NW_006383008.1:5751174-5794904 GCF_000327345.1 Myotis davidii
AAAATAATAAGGAAGGGAGGGGGAAGAACTTCACATGTCCCATGTGAGGTTCAACCTTTAAGCATAGGAGTTACTATAGTAACCAGTCTAAGGGAATAGTGACCAATCAGAGAGGATATCAGGGCACCAGGATCTGCAACCTTTATAAGCCATAGGGAAAAGGAACTCTGTGGGACCCTTTCCCCCTCCTTACTTGGGAGTCCATTCTGGGGGATTCTCCCTCTCCCCACGTGGGAGTCTGTACTTGTTCTTCAATAAATCTCTACCTTTGCTATACTACCCCCTGTCCGTGGATTCATTCTTCAACTCCAACAAAGAATCCGGGTTCGAGTTCAAAAATTCTATATAATTACTTCTTTGCAAATGACTTTAACCATTTTATCCTCTGACCACATTTCTGATTTCATTCAATGCTTCTTATTGTTTGTTTGTCATCACCAATGGGTGTGCCCTGACAATTCCTCAAAGTCAACATATACTAATGTTAGTGTTCCATCTCTTACAAATATCTGATGCTATCTCCTAAATTTCCCAATTTTAGTCTAATATACCTAAGATTAAATCTTCAAAGCTATATTCCATGCTCTCTTTACTTACCTACTGCATCCTCCTCATTCTTTACCTGATTTCTTAGATTCTATTTCTGCAGAATATTTTGCATCCTGTCCTATCTTTTTAAAAAATATTATAGTCATTATCTTGATTTAAATTCTTCTTTAACTTTCACTTGAACTATTGCACTAGTGTTCTATGGTAAGTATCCCCACACCACACCCTCAATCTTTTTATCTCTTTTTCCATCACACAGACTGCTGCAAGTTCCTCAAGCTTTCTTTGGGCTTTTCATTGCCTTTTCTGAAGAGTTTAAGAGTTCCCCACAGCACAACAAAGGAACTCAACACTTTTCAGTCTAACATTTAGTGCCCTCTATTCTCTGTCCACACACAACCTTCAAAAATAAGGTCTTACATTTATATAATTCATTAGAGTTTGAGAAGCATTTTATACCTATTATTTAATATAATATTTATGTCTTATGATGTTAATATTATCACAACATAAATATCTTATGTTATTTGTAAACCATAAAAGCCCTACAATGGAGAAACTAAGTATTAAAAAATTTGAGTATTTCTTAAGTTACATAAGCATTTCTGAACCACAACATAGGCAGGTTTGATGAGAGGATTTTGACCTAACAGTGTAATCAACAAAACTTACTTTTGCAAATAATAATAATAATAATAATACCTCTCATTATCCTCCTTTGTGGAGCACAAAATAAAGAATATTCAAAACCATGGAGAGAAGTTGATTAAAAGGAATTAAAAGTCAATAAACCTGGGTTTAAATTTAGACTCTTTATTAATTTACTAAGTCCATTAGCAACTCTATGCTTTATTATATTTGTCTGTAAGACAGTCTCATAATTCCTAAAACACATTTGCTTTACAAAGAAATAATGAAGAGAAATGAAATTATGTCCATTTAAAGTATTTAATTCTAAAGCATGTAGTTATGTTCTTTCATATGAGGCATCAAAGCTTTTTTATAATCATTAGGCACCTGTATTACCCCTACCTGTACAGATAGGCAAGTGTAAACTCAAGTTCTCCTTTGAGGTCATATATAATGCCATTTATTGTCAGACAAAAACTCAGAACCCTTGGCCCACATACCAAGGTTACATTTTCATTTCAGAATGATCTATAATATATCTTTAGTTGAGAATAAAGAAGAGTTTCATAATATCAACTCATAGTTTATGTTCCTAAAAGAAAGCAACCATATAGTTCATATAGGTGAAGAAGTCACAGAGTCAACCAGCTCAAAACTTCAGAATATAATTTTAAGAGCAATTATAATAACTCTTTGAACTTTCTATTAAAACCAGATCTTTCAGCACCAAAATCTATAGTCTTCACAATTTACTATTTTCAAAAAGGAAGAGAGGAGAGGAGATAGAGAAACAACAACAACAATAGAAAATAGGCCTAATAACTGGATGGTGAATAATATACAATGTGCCATCATCACCTCCTCATCACTAGAATGGGGAGCGGGCTGCATTCCCAACTGTGGTCAACAGAACCAAACAAAGGAATTTTAAAGAAGCAATGATAACACTACAGCAACTCCATTCAGGATCAATTGATTGTGTTTTAGACACACACTCTGTAAAACCTTTTTCAGCTTAGAAAAAGGGCTCAGGAAAATAACTCCCCAGCTGTTTTCTGCTGATAACTTAGGAGCAGCAGAAGAAAACTGTACTTGTGTGCTGCAGGAATTCCTGTCTACTTGCCCACGCAACACTGAATATAGAACTTAAAAAAAAACATTTCAGGTTCAAAAATATTTAGAACATTTTCAAATCTTTTGTATAAAGGCATATCCTTTATAAACAATCAATTGGCATGTTGTAAGTCACAATTTGAGAAAATAAAACCAACCCAAAACTAGAAAAAAAACAACTTAAAATAAATTAATGATAAATTTTACACAAAAATTAACATGACAAAGAAAGGATTTAGGAAGAGGGTTATAGCTGATTCACTGAGCTATGTGCTTGCAATTGGCTTATCACCAAACATTACTCACTGTACTCAATACATATTATGTGTTTGATGATACTATAGAGATCAATCACATGGTACTTTATTTAATTTTACTGAGACAAAACATACTCATAACTTATAAAACAGCTCATGGTACTCAGTAAACAAGTCTAAGTTTTCATCTATTTACAAAATTTTAAAAGGTCAATTCATGGCTTCAATTTTTGCTCTTTAAACCAAAGTTTAACCTAAAAAAATTCTAATCACCACATATGAAGCTGGTGGCAAAGTAAATAAATTTTCTTTCCCCAAGAACTCATGGAGACTTTTTACTTGATTTACAAATTAGAGAAAATAAATTCTGCTTCTAAAGAATCTTATAATTCATCAGATGTGAAAACTAGTTTATTGCCCAATTTAAGATATGGGTCTGCCAACACTGACAGTCAAAATGCGTATTAAGAAAAATGAGACATGCTCTGATAGAAACATTATTTCAGTTTGACACAATAGCTAACAAGACTTCAGCCCAACTGTGACATTCTTTACCCACAGCTGAAAGAAAATATGTTTGCATTCAAAATAGTCTCTTTGTTTTTCACAGTAACAGCATTGACTCAGAATGCATTTTCTATTACTACTCTTTATTCCCCCAAGTTTTTACTAAGAGAAGTCAGAGTCCTGTATATAGATTTTGACTTTTGGTACATGGGTTTCTTCCATCTGGTAATATAGAATATTACTTAACATCTATCAAACAGAAATAGGAGTGGATGTTTCATAATATTTGACAGTTACAGTGTACTGGTAAAGTTTAATCTTATTTGAGGAAGAGTAAACTTGTTTCAACAGTTACTCTGAAGTATATATATATACTTATATATATATATATATATATATATACTTAATAAACAGTTTATTAAGTGAGTATATTTTTGTTTAATGTGGTCAGATCTTGAAAGTTGATTATATATATGATTTTTATTAGTTTATAAAATTATTATTGGGAAATTAGCAATATTGGAAATATACAGAAGAAACATTAAAAATATTTTTCTAATTTTAGTACATTTTAAAGAATGTGAACTATGCTCCTAAGTGCTAAGAAATATGGAATTATATAATGGTTATCAACAGAGCTTTTAGGTCATTTTTTAGGGGAAAAAAAATCAATGGATTAAAAATCCATCTACACAGACAGGCCATCAGTGGGATTAATGTGGTGGAATGTCCTTCTGGCAAGAAATCAACAGCTGGGTGAACAGAGACAGGTCCTTGGGCAGCTCAATGTCACCGCAAAGATGCTGAGATACGCAGGTATCACCAGCAGTTTGGAACTCTGTGTTTTTCTATCCCAGCTGCCATGTATACTCTCAACTTATGGGGGTCAGCTTGGAGGAAAATGCTTACCCACTCTAGTTTTTATAAAGCATGGAAGTGGGAAGAGTGTAAAGGGGACTGTGAGTTTAGCTGATAGAATAGAATAAGGAGGTGGGATGATAAATGCAAAGGCAATTTTTATTTCTGACAGTGACAAATCACACATTGGGTAGGTTCTGACCAGAATTACTACTGTGCCTGAACCAGTGACCCATTCACTGTCTACCTGTAGGAATAAAGATCACTTTCCATTCCTTTGTCTTCTTTTCCCAGGTTATCTTTTTGAAAGTTTTAAACTCGATATAACCACTCATAGCTTATTGAATTCCCTTATTCTGTCCCAAGTCTATCATTCCACAACTGGGCTGGGAAGTGGTTGGGAGCATTGGTGAAACTAATTCAGACAGCTTTCCCTTTGTAGCAGGCCAAGGTCTCTGAAGGGCATGCCCAGCACAGTCAACAGTGAGAGGTCACAGGCCAAAGGCTCCCTGTCATCACCAAGAGCTCTGCAGCAGTGTCAATACCCTGCAACACCCCCCCGCCGCCACCACCACCACAGCTATCTAGAAGAGAGGAAAGAGGTGAGAAATAGTCAAGAGAAAGGAAGCACAGCTCTTCTCATATGTCAGAACATATTTTATCTGTGACAACAAGCTCTTGAGCATTAGGAGTCAAAAATCTCTGTTTTTGTATTTGTTTTGTTATGGTAACTATAACCACAGCATCACTGGCTATAGTAATAACATTGTCTAGGGCACGACAAATCCAACTCCATTCTTTTTAATTATATATATATATATTGATTTCAGAGAGGAAGGGAGAGGGAGAGATAGAAACATCAAGAAGAATCATTAATAGGCTGCCTCCTGTATATCCCCTACTGGGCATGTGCCCTGACTGGGAATGGAAACATGATCTCCTGGCTCATAGGTTGATGCTCAACCACTGAGGCACACTAGCCAGGCTCCCTCCCCATTTTTTTTTCACCACCTCCCCCACTCCACCAAGAATTCAATCGCTATTTAGCTGGACTCACTTTCCAGGTTGCAGAAGTAGAAAGAAAAACTACCATTTTTGTGGGAGGGAGGGGAGTTGGACAGCTGACCTCTTCCTCATACTCAGCTGGTGGGGGCTCCTTTTTATTAGCACACTGAAGGCAGAGCGGTACTTCTTAAGGAACAGGAACCAAGTCCATCTGTTGTTCACTTTCAATGTGGAAATTTCAACACAACTTTAAATACGGTAGAGAAAAGAGTGAGTGGCATTTCAGAAGAAAAGCATGATTGCAGAGTGAATGGTTTGAAGTTAGGCAGATCTGGGTTCCAATTCCACCTTCTTTATTAACTAACTGAGTGTTATGGAACTTAATATGTGAAATGAAAAAATGGAATCAAACTCATGAAGGACTTCATGAAAGGAATATAAACTACTTACCTTTATTTCTAATAGCTATTGTCAATTATAGGATACCAGAAAGAAGTATAGTACTATAGGAAGGGTTTAATTAAAGTATTTACATTTTAAATGCATGGTTGAATAAGTTTTCATTAATTAGCTAAACATTTTCTTCCAAGAACTATGCATGTCCTTGTTGAAAATATGGAATATGGGCTTAACCAAATCAGATCAGACCATGTAATTCAGGTAATCCGAATCCCATTGCCTGTCATCTCTAATCATGCTTCACAGTAGGTGCTGTGAGAAGAGCCTCCTCCTCCTGGGGCAGCATACAACTCACAACACTAAGCCACCGACCCCTGCGACGCAGCCCGACTCTGCCTTAGAGACAGATTACTTGATACTTGTAGAGCTGATGCCCTGAATTTAATGCTAATACAAAGTACAAGAGCCTTTTCTCCTCCATCGACTAAATTTATGTGTCCTGTCCCTTTGCCCAATGACATTTGAAAAATGGAAGTGTATAGCTGAGAAAAGGAGATCAAACTAAATGTAAACCCTAATCATGATTTCCATGTAGTCTGCTTTTATAGCTACTGTTAGCTTTTACATTTGTTCTCTGATGCAAGAATACAACTTTTATCCTTTCCATCTTTGGAAGAATTACGGATAAAAAGACTTGTTCACATCTGTGTACTACCAACTCCCATTACATGTGGCCTGCACAGTGCCCAAGCTGCTGACAGCCTCTGTGTGCAGTGTCTGGTGTGTTTATTTCAACATCCTCTCAAAGGCCAAGAGAAACAGCGTGGTGATTACCACATTTCTCCCTTCCCACTTTCCCACGCCCAAAAGTCAGCTCTAAATTTTTCATGATAACATCTCCATCAGCTGTAGGACATTTTTTTAACAAGATTTTTTCCCTACTTTCTTCCCAGTGTAGTGTTCTTATTTTGAGATCTGGGATTTGTAAGACCCTTCTCCTGCCTTATCACTCTTCAAGAGCAGGAAGTCTCCCCCCAAGCTCTCCTCCCTCCTCAGCTGGGAACAGAAATCCAATGACTATGGTAAATTTATTACTAGTCCGTAATGTGTTTTAAATGTTAATGAAATGGGAAATGCCCTCAGCCATCTTTAAAGCTAGTGTTTCAGACTAGTTTCCCAGGACTGGCAGAATTTGCAAGCTTTGTAAGACAACATGGCCAAATTTGGAAAGACCTAGGATTTAGGATTATTGATTCCTTCATCAGCGAATGTATGCAGGTTCCATTGTTTATAAATAAGCGCCAAATGAGAATGGTCAAGGAGTTTTAAAAGGTGAAAACCAGGAAATGCATATGACTGAGCTGGGGATCAAAACCCAGAAAAAGCTAAATCCTTTGTCCAGAGTTTATTTAGCTCACTGTCCAGGGAGCCCCCATACGTTTACAGTCCTATATTCATGGGGGATTTTTAAAAAGTTGTTTTGGCCAAGAAAACATTTACTGAGAATCTCAGCAATAAAAAACAAAAGCTTAATTTTTTTCCATTGTGAAGGACAGATTATAATTTCTCTTTACATTTTGTTGCTTTATTCTTTAATCAACCTACCATTGTTTTAGAACAGTATTTTGTATTTTAATAAGCTCTCTTTGAACATATTAGTTGGATAGCATTAAACTAGACCTCTAATTTATGGAGGTGGATCAACCATAATTACCTGAGGGACAAAAAAACAGAAGTAATACAGATAATGTATTTAATAGAACAACAACAAAAGACAAAAACAATCTCACAGATACAGGCAACACAATAGTGGTTACCAGAAGGGGAGAGGGGGGAAATGAAGAGGGCAAATGAAGTCAATTACCTGGTAAAATAACATTTAAAAAAGAGTCTGTGGCAAAGTGTACCTTGGTTTCTGCAACAACTCTATATTTACAAGTGAGAGAGATAAAGCAGGACCAAAGGGAAGCTTGCAACACAAAATTCCTGAGATGACATTTGTCTTGATTGTGTGTCTCAAGACTGATATAATCTGGAGAAATTCCCTTTACACTAATTGTGTAACACAAGTTGTGAGGCTTCTGTTGGCCCTCACGCTCACATACCTTGATGGTAATGGAAGGAATGGCTTTTCCATAAGCAAATTAGTATTCACAGAACCTCTATACATGATTCAAAGAACTTGATACCTCATGGAAGATAGTTTAATGACTACTGACTCTACATAATTTTCCCTTCTCAGAAAATGCAAAACATAGGTCCTGGGTCAGGCAAAGGTAATTGAGAGAAGGCAAATTGCCTGTATAGCCCTTAGCTCTTCAAAGAAGGTCAAAATTATGAGGAAATGAATATTTAGAGGCTCACAGCACAAGAAGAGCCAACTGAAGCTTAATTACTGGCTGTATAGAAATGCAAGATAATATTCTGCTAAAACAATTCACAAGTTCAGTGACAGCTCCACAGAAGGAAGTGGCCAACCTTTACTGTACTTTGCTGTATTAATATGAGACAGAATCACCTACTATTGTAGAAACTGACTTTCACAAGACAGAGTAGGTTGTGGGCTAAAAGAACTGAGTACCTAGAGTGTGTAGAAAACAAAGTTTGAAGAAGTCCAGTCCATCTATTTGATCAAGAGTGCAGAAGCAAAGGGTAGCACAATAATCAATGTAAAAGTGATTGTTGGTACAAAAAAGAAAGAAAAGAGTAGATACTGGCCAAATGTTGGAAAACAGAAATATAAAAACACTCAAAACAATAAGGGATGACCATAAAGACTAAATTGGATGAATAAACTACAACCCCAAAGCTAAATACAGCCACTTCCTGTTTCAAGTTGCATTGAAACACAGACATGCTGCTAGTTTCTGTGTTGTCCATGGCTGCATTCACCTACCACAGCAGAGCTGGAGAGTTGTGAGAAACCATATGGCCCACAAAGAATTAAAATGCTTACTATCTGACCTTTTACAGAAAAACTGTGCTGCCCCTGTACAAAATAAAAGGGGACTAAAAGGCTAAAGTTGCCAGAGAAAGTGATGAGCTGCTCCACTCAGAGCCATGAAACAAAATGGGGAAAACACCGCATCTGTTCAGCAGACTACACAGAAGGGAACCATCGATGGTAAAGATGATTCCCCCCAACCATCACTCCAAGATTACTGGGCCGCACTCAGAGGTCTAAATAAAGACAGTTTGGGTGGAGAAAGAAATGGTTTTCTCCAGGAAGTCCTACAGTACAAACATACAGTTCATGTCACAAACATTTGTTGAGCTGCTCCCATTTGCCTGTCCTGGGCTGAGTAGGCACTAGGGATCTGAATGACTACAATAGATTTCTGACCCAGTAGATCTGGGGAATCATTGTGGTGTGGATTTAAATGGGACATGAGCCTGGCTAGGCCACTCCCCCAACCTTTTAGGGATCAGTGCAAAGAGCAACTCTTTCTCTTTCTGACAACAGTCTTCATTATTGCCACTGAGAGAAACCTAGTGCTGGCTCAACTAGGCTTTCACAATGAGAGGCATCACTCAAACATGAAATCTAGACTTTCCTTCCTAGAAACTTACAGTCAAAAAGTGCCAAGACAGAATAGGCTTTGATGGTGCTTTTTAATAAATTGACTTTTCAACTGAACTCACTAATTTATTCCTGTCTTTATAATACAGCTCTTCAAACATTCTTTGGTTCGTTGAGAAATGTCTGCTGCCTTGTGTTTTCTTAGCCCTCTACCACAAAGAAATAATGAGAGGTTGGAAGACAAAGAATGGGGAGGGAATGATAAGGCTTCATGGTATTTGTAAACTCACTGCTGGGCTGAAAAATTGCTTTTCAAACAGTTATATTTTATGCACTAGAGCTACCTTACCATTGTATTTTAGCTGCAATTCATCTGTAACAATTAGAGAGGTTCTTGACTGGGATTTTGCTATTTTCCCATCCATGTTAAAAGTATGAACATACTGCTGCTAGAATAATTTCCCCCTCAAATTCCACTTTAATTCTTTATCTCCTTGAAAACATATAATGGATCTGTAATGCCAATTAAATTAAGTTTCAAAATCTCAGCTGAGTATATTACAACCTGCACTAATTGGCCCCCTCCTGTTTTTCAATTCTATCAAACCATGGACTCACTGCTTGCTCAAGCCAACAGCCAGCCAGCCATACCCTGGATGGAGAGGTTCAGCTCTGCCTCTTGACCTCTGCATTGCCCTGAATGCTTTCAAGCTTCTCTTCTAAGGGCCATTCTTCACTCTATCAAACCCTGGCTCAATATAAACTTCTTTCAAGCACTTTGCTATATTCTACAATGTCCCTTTCAAATGCCCCCTGGGATTCAACTCTTTTCTACTCAACTATTTGGTATATATATATAAAGTGTACTCTTGTATTGGGCCTCTAATATATATATATTACATAGTCTTATTATCTTACTCTCCCAAAATACATTATAATGTCTAAAGAGAAAGAGCCCTAACATTCATGACACCCCACCCTTTCCATGGCACCAGGCAGTGAATGGCATGCAAACCACAGCCTGCTGACCCGACAGACAGGATAGCTCATGCTGTATTGTTTCACCATTCCCGCTGCCCCTTAGTATATTTTCTGTCTGTTTCTCAAGGCTTCATCTGTTTAATGCTTTGTTGTGCTCTCTCGAGGTCCCAACACATTGCTGAAAATGAGACGCAGATATGAAATCATTATAATAGGGACACTTAGGCATTTTGCAGCAGGATTTTTGATTTAAACAATTTTTGTGTGCTAGTATCTGCTGTTTTGTCTCATCATCCATCATGTTTGAGACTAAGCCATTGCCTCTGCCTTTTATTCATCTGCACATGAGCCAGTAAGATATTCTCAGCCTGATAGAGATATTCAGGGTCTCAGAATAAATAGGCCCCATCAATATTGGCGAATGCAGATTAATTCAGATGTATTTCCCTGCAAAATATAGGGGGCTTTATGTGAACCTCATGTTAGATTATCCATGTTAGTGTTGATCCGCCACAGAGACAGGAGCCGGCTTCTCAAAATATCTTTTAGCTATTATCTACAAATGCTTGAAAGAATTCACAAATGCAGATACCTTGTTATGCATGCTGCTTCCCGAAACTGCCTCTGAGACACCAGATGGCACAGTGAGAGCTGTACAAGTGACAGATGATAAAGTGTATCAAGCCACATAAATTAACCTCATCATGGCCATAGTACAGGTGCCACTGGGAAAAACAGGAGGACTGAGGAGTGATTGCACTGTATCACCCACAGGGATGAGTTTACAATCCATCTGGGGTCTCTCGTGTGAGGATGCAGGAACCCCAGATGGCCTGTGAATTTTGAACATTTGCGTACGTAGGGGTTGCTTAATCTTTCTGGAAATTAACTGACACTTTGGTCAGGAAGGATGCTTTAGCCAGAACTAAAGCCATGTTGCACTGGGCTCAGGAAACCTCTGAATCTCATTAGAGGAAATACCCTCAGGCTTCCCACACCAGTGCACCATGGCGGCTTTCAGGCCAAAAGCAGGAGCAAGGGGCCTGCTTGCTGGACGTGCTTCAACCGAGAGCCAATGAGGCCATGCTGTGGATAGGGTTCCTGAGTTTCATAAAGACGCCAGGGGACATCATAGGGGACAGAGCGACTGCTCCCTTTGAGTTATAAGAGTATTAAAGCACTCAAAGCCAATCATAGAAAGTGCAGAAATATTCCCTAAAGGGCCATTATTTCTCAAGCTTATAAAGCAGGGTTTAGGTCTATCCCAGAGCCACTGCTTTGAGAAGGTAAACTGCTTTCTGCTGAGGAGTTCTACGGAGAAGCAACTGCTATGAAACCATGCTTGCAGCAGGGTTGCAGAACAGTTCTTAAACATGGACTAGCTGGATGGGCATAAAGGAAAAACAGACAAATTAAGAGAGTGTGACAGGTAAAATGTTAGCACGAGCCAGTGCAGAGATGGGCAGGAGGAGACAAGAGCAAGTGTGTTGAATCAGTGATGTCCAGAAAGTCTGCACCTCGAAGGATGTCCTCAACAATTCAGACCCTGGCAAGCTGTCCTAAGGAAGGCTCACATCAGCCTTTAGATACTAAGTCCCAGAATATTCCTCGGAACTACAGAGAGCCAGACCCAGTCGGATGCATTTTCAGAGCAAAGAGAGTGGTAAGAAAATTGGGATTACATAAAACCGTGGATGCCAGAAGGAAGGAGGGAGTCTGAGAGCACAATGATCCAGGCACACAGTAGGACTACTGAGGCAGCTAGCACAAAATCAGGCTAAAACTTGAACTTGAGACTGAGGCAGGAGCCCAGTAGCCAGAGGCCGGGACTTCTGAGAAAACTGTTCCTTCAGGCCAGAGGTGACCCTGGAACTTGGACCAGGGCTGAGCACACATGTGAGAATTCAAGTCATCTCTTCTGCAAAGCCTCTTCCCTCAGTAGCATTTGCTTTGATTCCCTTTCTCCTCCATAAAATCAATGCTTACCCGTTTTCTGCTATTGCCAACTGTATCTATCTCTGTCTTCTCCAGCAACTATAACTCCTTGAAAGCAGGAGCCAGGATTTTCTCCCTAAGTATCTGGCATATAGTAAACCCTCAAGAAAAAAAAATCACTCCATGGGTGATGAAGAATTGATGCAAACCTCCGAACCAGGATCAGAGGAGCAGGGCCACCTGTGGGGCTGGAGAACCCGACAGAGCTCTCCACAGCCACATCAGGCCCTGCCTGTCTTGTAAGTAAGTTTTATGGAAACACAACCACACATACTTGTTTACCAATTTCAAGGAACCACTACAAAGTTGAGCCTACAAAACTTACAAGGCCTACAAAACCTGAAATATTTACCAAGTGGCCCTTTAAAGAAAAATTTTGCTAATTTAGAATATATAACTAACATAATGTTACATGTCAATTACACCTTAGTTATCAATGTCTCTAAATTAAACATAAATAAATAAAAATCATTATCAGGAAGAAGAGAGAAAGAAAGAAAGAAATGTGTGCTGACTGCTGACCTCTAGAAGTTGTGAAGACACCATTTCTGGTCCTGCCCCATGAGATTCTGACTTAGGAGGGGAGCACCGGTCTGAGTGTGAGTGTGTGGGTACTTCTTCAGGTGAATGTATTTTTAAAAGCTCCACAAAAAAATTACACTGCACAGAATTCCAGCCCAATACCAGGCTGAAACTGCTTTGAATAAAAGTCAGAGTTTTAAATAAAATAGAATCATTCTAGGCACACTAAAGAGTCCCCCTGCACACACACAAAGATCCTAAGGCCACTGCGGTTGACCTTTCAACAAGAATTATTCCATACTAAAATGCAGATGCATTATTTGGGGGGATATTATATGTGAAATCATTCCTATTTCCTGGTAAAATAAACTTGGGTTACTGCAGAAAGCCAAGGGAGATTTTAAGCTATAAGAAGTGACTATAGGAAGTGAATGAAGAATTCACTTACCAGGGGCTACTAGAAACCTCTTCAGCCACCAGGAACCACGTGGAGGTCCTGGTGGCAAAAGGATAGAGAAGGAAAGCTAATGGAAAGACAGAATTCTTCATCAGCATTGGATGGCCCAGAGCCATGCTGGGATTTTAAGAAGTTGCTGGATCTCTTGTTGCTGTTTTATGGTTATTTTAATCCGTGAAAATGTCTTTTTGCCTCTGACCCCAAAGTGTATCTCAATCTGTCCTCTTCTCTCCATCTACATCTAGATAATCCTACCTGCCCATTGGGCTCTACCCATCATCAACTTTCTGATGGGTCTGAAGCATTGATTTCCCCTGACAGACCTCCTCCCAGATGCACTAGCCTCCTAACTGCTTGCCCTACTTCCGCTCTTTCTACTTTCAATCCACTGCCCACCCTGAAGCCTGGGTGATTTTTCTAAACATAGTTCACATCTGTTACTCTTCTGCTTACCTCCCCTTGGCTTCCCAATATGCTTAGAATAAATCCAAACTCCGTGTCCTCACTCGATGAAGTTGGGCACTGCCCGAGGTCACATAACTAACTTGAGATGGAGCCCTATTTAGTTACTAAACAACTGACTGTTTTCTGGTATGAGACCAAGAGTCTTTGCTCAGCTTGCTGGGAACTGACATGTTCCTGGCACCTGATTGCACATCCCTGTCTCCCCTCTCCGTGCCTGTCCCTGATCCAACTGGCTCTTGCTGGCTCATCCGACTAGAATGAAACAGGTCATGCCCAGCCATGGTGTCAGAGATGAGAAGGAAGTAGAAGAAATGGGAAACATAAAAAGAAATACAAATATTTATTCATGACAGTGAAAGCCAGCAATGAAAGATATAGAGCCCCAGATTGGAGAGTGATGCAGGCATGATTTTTATTGAAATGTGAAAGACAGATCTTGGTATGCATATACATCCATGATTTTCCTCTTAGCTACACCTGTATGTCCATTTAGCAGCAAGTCTTGACTGTCCACCCATGTCATTTAGATGGCCACGATTTGGGTCACAAGACCATGCAAGTCTGACCACATTGAATCAGAGCCTGACCCCAAGCTCGATAGGAGGGAGACCAGTGGTCCATCACATGGCACAGCAGAAGCACTCTACCCAGGAGAGGCATATGTTGGCTCAACCCTCCTAATGAGATCCTTCCTTGAGAATCAGGATACAATGCAAATAGAGACATTCACATGGAGAAGGAAGACAAGTGTAGAAAGAGTCTTATAGAGAAGGAGGTATGCATGAACTATAGGAGAACAAGAACAGAGAGGCCAGTGGGGGTATCAGGCATGAGAATAACAGATTTTCAGAGCTACTGAAGGATCCTGAACAATGATCAAATTCTCCAGGAGGCCTGTTTGCTACAAGGTTTTGCATGCCTCCTCACTTCCTGTACAATGAGAATCATTGCTTGGGTGCTTGGAGTTCATATGATGTTGTTTCTGTTCCCTGAAAGATCCCAGCTGAGACAGAATTGCCCAGCTTCCCCTCACTCATTTCTTAGATGTCTCACATGAATTTTCTGTAGGTACCTGTTCTTCCTGCTTCCTTGATGGGAAAAATGGGTCATAAAACAACTATGTAAATTTTGAAGCATAAATAAATCATAAGTAAACAAATCATCCAAGTCCACGTCAATTATATTTTGCAATGTCTCTGATGTTTACCGTAATATTTTTCATCTACTTAAAGTCAATAAATCCTGTGTAGACTCTACTGTTATCAGGTACAAATAGAAAAATGAAATGGAATAGATTAAGACTTCTGACTTAAAGTTTACTTACTTTATACTTTTATGTACCACCTTCTGGATACAAGTGGGGTTACTCCCTTTCTTAGTCCACTTGGGCTGCTAGAACAAAACACCTACAAGACTGAGTTGCTTAAACAAAAGAAACCTATTTTCTCACAATTCTGGAAGTCCAAGATCAAGGTGGCCAGCAGGGTGAGTGCCTGGTGAGAGCTCTCCCCTTGAGTTGCAGATGGCCACCACCTCACTGTGTGCTCACAAGACACCTTCTCTGCCCATGTGTGGAGAGAGAAAGAGAGTGCAAGCTCGCTGGCCTCTCTTCTTATAAGGGAGTAGTCAATTCATACAGATCCCTACCCTTACAACCTCAATCTTAAATACTTCCTTAGCGTTCCCATCTCCCAAAACAGCCACACTGGAGGTTAGGGTTTTAACACATGAATTTGGGAGGGAACCACGTGCAGTCCATTACAGGACTGCAAATAGAAAAATGAAATGGAATAGATTAAGGCTTCTGACTTAAAGTTAGCTTTATAACCTGTAAGCTAAGTTTAAGTCAGAAGCCTTAATCTATTCCATTTCACTTTTCCATTTGTGAAAGTGGAGGGACTATCCCTTTTTCTAAGGTATTTGATAAACAAGCATGAATAAAAAGACAGGATATTGGAGGGGTTTCTCCGTGAGTGCTCCATGGTTAGTATTTCCAAAGATAAGCAATTTATATAAAGCAGAGTGTCACCGTTCTCAAAATAGTTTTCCACCCTGCAATCACCTTAGCATTGATGTACAATGAAGAGTCTGTTTCCTGGGGGTAACCTTGGACTGTTTTGACTGCTGTTAAGAATGAGAGAATTGGTTTTGCTTTGGTCAGACCATTCCCGAGAGCTCTCTGCCTGCCTCCCTCACTCAGCTGGACGTTTGTTCAATGCCAAAATTATGTCAAGAGTTTTTATGTAAATTCTGGAATTTTCATCACAGATTTTATGTGCCAAGCCCCATTCTGGCTGGTGCCTATTTTCACAAACAGAGAAAGATTAATTGTTTTTAATTTCTTTTAGAATAGAATCGGATTGTCTCATTCATTTTCAAGTGTTTCCCTCCTTCCCAGTTTGAATAAGGCACTTTTATCCTATTTCCTTGATGTTTCTCATTCATTTTTCAATTTCAAAACTCAGGCAAATGAGAGCATGGGGAATTTGGGTATTTTATTTCATATATAAAATCATAGCTTAAGTAACCTGCAACTTTCTCACAGGAGACAGCTGGGAATAACCATTATTTAGGTCCCCAGTAAGAACCTTAGCCTGTCTCCTAATACAGGCCTTCTCCATATACCTGCCCTACATGCAGCATACAGTTTTCTAGCAAATGATCACATACCACAAATCAGATTTGACCTTTGCACTGATGATATATTTTTGTTTCCTTTCTCCCCTGTTGTAATTTCTAAGTTAGTTTGTTCACACACCTTACTTCTTTTGTAAAACTGCAGTATCCCAATTTATCAAAAATGTAGGTAGCTTTCTGGGGATCTTGCCACACTCTGAGGTTATGAGAGCCATCGGTCAGGCTCCCGTGCGGTTCCTAACAAAGAGCAGCAGCTGTCTGGTTTCGGAGACTTCTGTGTGCATCAGTATGTAATTCTCACAACAACCTGCAGGCATCCGTCACTATCTCCATTTACCTACCAGAAACCAAGAAGCAGACTTGAGGCAGTTGCCTTTTCCCGAGTCTCACCGCGAAGAGCCAAAGTCTAGGTGACAGAAAGTTTTCTTTGCTGGTTTCTTCTCATTACTAGTAAATTATAGCTGCCACCATTTAAAAATCAAAAGAAAAAAAATCACCACTTTTCTTAGAAAACTGGTGAAGTAATTATTCAGCAACATGCCTAGACAATTAGCAAACATACTTCTCTGTGTCCTCCACTTTTAAGGGAAAGTATCACAAATATGACTCTTCCTCTAGTCAGCACCTTCTGCTTCCAAGTGTGAGACGTAACATCCAGTTACCTGCAGCAGCAGCGGTTTATTTTCAGAACATTCACACACAGATAAAGCTGACTTTCCATTCCCAGAGAGAGCAAGAACTCCAGTGTGTGTCCCCGGCCATTGGGACCATCGCGGCAGGAAGCCAGCAGCCTTCCCTCAAGTCCAGCCCTGCCTTCCCCTGACACAGCTGCTCTCCTTCCTCTCTCTGCCTGTCCTTATTGCTCATGTTTTGCTAGCTCATAAATTTAGCTCCCTTACAACTTGGCTGTGCACATTGCCTAAGGTAATAGACTGCATAATGGCCCCACAGAGTGCCCAGGTCCTAACCCCGGAACCCACGAATGTTACTTTGTATGGCAAAAGAGCCTTTGCAGATGTGATTACATGAAAGATCTTGAGATGGGGAGTTTTCCTGGATTATCTGATGGGTCTGATCTAATCCTAAGGAAGTTTCTAAGAGGAAAGCAGGAGAACAAAGCAGGAGAAAGTGACCTGACAATGAAAGAAGGGAGAGATTTGAAGAGACTACAGTGCTGCTTTCAAAGATGGAGAAAGGAGCAATGAATTGAGGAATGCCAGGTAATGCATACAGTTCTGGAGTCTGGGACGGCAAGGACACCATTCCCTCTCTGGGGCCTCCAGAGGGAGCACGTATCTGCAGAGATCTGGGCTTTGGCCCAGTGAAATTCATTTTGCACTTCTGACCTCTAAACTCTGTGAGAATAAATTTGCGTTGTTTGAAGCCACTGTGTTTGTTGTAATTTGTTATAGCAGCCACGAGAAACTAACATACTCAGCATAGCTTCACCTGCCTATCTCTACACAAGACAGTTTAGCCTCTGCTCCCATTGCTAATGGGCTCCTGGCCTGGGTGTTCCTTGGTTTAAATTCACAAGAGAATTTCTTATAATCAATTTAGTTTATTGTGTACATGTGCATGCCAGGTAACACCAGGCGTGCCTAGCTAGCTTGACAATTGGCTGGGCTTGAGTGGAATGAACATACATCCGCTGTGATGAGCCTGAAGTTTGGTCTTAAATTAAAAAAAACACAAAAACATAATTTTTTACTTTAGGAAACTCAGTAGTAAATTTCTCACATATATTATGGTAATATAGTATGTGGTGAACAGAAATTAAAGATAATTTACAAATTGAAACTTTTTATATCCTTTCAAGTTTTCCCCTCAAAAAGGTTTTCTTTGTTGTTGTTACTATAGTGTCTTACTAATAACCATTTAAGTTTCAGCACTCATCAGTTCTCCCAATGATCTCTGATCAGTGATGGCTAATGATACTTAGAAGTGTAAAAACCATAAATGAGGGCTCTTGGAAGGAAAAGATACAATGGGCTGTAATAGTCATGATGTATATATATTATAAACCAGTGAGCCAGGAAAATTTGATTGCAGATTTTTCTCTTTAATTTTTTGGAAAAGTGGTATGAGTAGTACATAAATTTAAATGTTTTCTTTTTAACTTTTGAGTGATCAAATTAATTTTTTACTTTTAAAAGTTAAAATATAATTGACATTCAATATTACATGCATTTCAGGTATATTTCTGACTTCTTAAAGAAAATTTATCTTCCTATTGTGTTCTTCATAGTAACCTTGATTTATATTCTCTAAATACACAGCAATTAGTTTGAGATGACCCAGGAAAATGATGTCAGCCAAGAGAAACCAAAAATCTGCATATTGAGAATTAATTGTTCCCATAGTCACAGAATAGACATGACAGTTTAACTCACTGGTACCATATTTCTCTTCCCCCAATGACATGCCTACAGATACATATTTATAAGTACATACTATTTATGACAATTGTAAAGATAACAACTTAATGTCATAAAATAATAATATGCCGCTCACACAAGCCATTACCTCCATGTCAGCTTATAATTGACTTCTTGCCCCAAAGCAACTTACTTATTCTTTTTAATCATATCCCCTCCAGTGCTTTCTACCCTATCTTTTGAACATCCCCCACCTTCTAAGAATTTATTTAGCACCATTTTTATAATTTACTAGAGGCCCAGTGCATGAAATTCATGCACTTGGGAGGGTCCCTCAGTCCAGATTGTGAGAGGGTGCAGGCCAGGTCGAGGGACCCCACTGGTGCATGATCGGAGGGACCTGGGAGGTTGGCCAGCCGGGGAGGGACCACAGGAGGGCTCCAGGGCATGTCCCACCTGTCTTGTTCAGTCCCGATCGACCAGACACCAGCAGCAAGCTAACCTACCTGTTGGAGCATCTGCCCCCTGGTGATCAGTGCATGTCATAGCGAGCAGTTGAGTGGCCTTGGCATATTATTAGTATATTACACTTTGATTGGTTGAACGGACGACCAGATGACTGGACATTTAGCATATTAGGCTTTTATTATATGGGATAATATGAAGAAAATAGAATTGATATGTTGGATATGCCTTTTCAAAATAAGTAACCACACACCTCTCTCTTCTTTCTCTCTCTCTCTCTCTCGCTCTCGCTCTCGCTCTCGCTCTTGCTCTCTCTCTGTTTCCTGTATCCTAGGAATCATTTCCTATATACTTTGTGAATCACCACTTAAAGAAAGGGTAGCTTCTATTAATGAACAAAAATTGCTGACATCTATATAAGATATTGCATTATTCATTGTGGATCCGATAGAAAGAAACCTGCGGTGGCCTTGGATACATATAATACCACTCAGTGACTTCAAAGGATATTGAGTGGAAGAATGACTAGTTCATAGAGCCATAGCATAAACTATGAAAAATGATTGTGCAGGTGATGAATTTGAAATAAGCATCCTGGAGAAGGAGGTTGCTTAAGCCCTCTGTGGAAAAAATGGCTACCAAGTAGTGTTAATTTGTTTAAAGAAAAGAAGACAGAAAACCTGGAATTTGAATATTTTTATTTAAAAACACAGGAACTAGATTAGTAATGTTTAGAAGGTGCTACAAAGGAGGGGAGAAAAGGGATGTTACCACAAGTCTTACTAAAACAGAATAAATCAAATTAATACGTCTCAGTCTTGGCTTTATCGCTATGGGAAAAAAGGCCAAAAAAAGTAAATGATATCTTTAAAAGTAGAGAAAAATTAATAATTTGATTTTTATAGTGTTTCAGAGTTTATAAATTGCAATAATTGATGAGTATACACATTCCTTACAAGTTTACAAGTTTTCTGGTGTCTTATCCCTCTGGTCTCTCAAAATTCAAGGACTACTATTCCAAGTTCACTGAAAAAGTCATGTCAGTGTAAAGTCCTGTTGTTCTAAATTCCTGACATCACCATTAAAATAAATGTCTATTAAAATTAAATACTTCAGCATAAAAATTCTATTGCAGGAAAAAATATTTCCATATGTAAGGAAATGCTCCTTAGTAATTTTTTTTTTGGGGGGGAGGATATTTTCAACAATTCCTCTAAAAGTGCAACAAATATCTTTTCAGATTCTGTCTTTGTGTATGTGTCAGGAAAGTTTCATGATTAGTTTTTTAAATTTTATTTATTTATTTTAATTTTTATTTTTAATTATATCTATTTGGGTGGCATTGATTAATAAGATTACAAAGGTTTCAAGTATACAATTCTATGATACATTATCTGTATACATTATCTGTATTATGTGCCCACCTCCCAAGATTAAATCTTCTGCGTGATATATTTGACCTCATTTACCCTTTACTATCCCACCCACTCCCTTCCCTCTGGTAACCACCATACTGTAGTCTGTGTCCATGAGTTTTTATTTGTTTGTTTTTCTTGTTTGTTTGTTGCTTTCAATTTTATATCCTATCTTTATAAATGTTAAATAAAATTATCTACTTGTGCAATATTTACGTTACAGCCCAAGAGGAATGATTAAAGTTGACACTGGAATCCTTACAATTACATTTTTAACAAATTGATATTATTTCAGTTAACTATTGTTTGTTTTTCCTCATTTCTAAAATGTCTCCTCTAGCTACCAAAACCACTGGCTTTCTAGTACAAAAGATTTCCATGAGAAAATATGTGTGTAGATGCCTGTGCATGACACACCATTTAATCTTCTACCAAGTAAAATTGTTTTCACACAGTACATGACCAAAGAAAGGCCCATTTATCCCAACTTTTGCATACTGAAAACATGAGCATCATAAGAAAATGTCACTACAACAGAACAAATGACAGTCCAAAAATACATTAAAGCAGACTCTCATTTCTACACCATTTAGAAAATTATTGAAATCTCACTTTCTCTTAACCACTGAATAAAGAACACCAGAGCTATTATTCTAGCCTCACAATTTACAGTACTTAACAGGGTGTGTTTTTTTTTCAGCTTGGAGAAGCAGCAGGTCCTTTTCTGGAAACAAGAATTACTCTAAGGAAAAGAATCTTAATTTGGAGAAAATTATAGAGGGCTCAGTGAAGAATGGAGACCAGACTTGTCCACCAGCCCCTAGAGTGGCTACTTTATCCCCTTAGTCCACTGAATGTCAATCAGGATCAGACTTCTTCAATATCAGATATTTGGAATACCAGGCTTCTCCCCTCCCCCCCCGCCCCACTCCCCAAAAGGAAGAATATGAAGGGCAGAAAATTCTGCCTCAGAATTCTCTGCTCTGAGGGATAGTACAATACTTGAGAGGAACACTCAATTCTGGGTGGAGCAGCACTAAAGTCTCTTAAAATGTGTTATCTGCCAAGATGTGATCAAACTATATCTACATTAATAAGGACAGATAAAGAAGAAAACAAGTAAAGACTGAGAGCTCAACCTGGTTTATGTGAAATGGTTTACGCGAATCTAATTTAACATGTTGCTCAGTTGTGACTCTCTCATCTGATGCAATGGTTCACAGATGGGCTCCAGAGAGCATGTCATTAAGCTCCTGAATGGATGATGGCTATCACTGTGATACTTCAGAAATGTTGAGCACGTCAACCAGTTCAAGGGCAGAATGTCACCAACTTCAACTGCACAGGCACATATTGCCAAGAAAATAGCAAAATAACTTAAAGTTCCTGATATTTTAAGTAACTGTGACATCAGAGTTCATTCTTCCATTATGTAATAATGAGACACTTAAAAGTTTTACTAGCATAGCAATTAACTGTCAGTTCTCCCTGCATAGTTATCAGACCATGTGAGTTTTAATTTCCTAAATCTTTCTTTTTTTCCTGATTATTTCCAACCTTTGAAAACTCATTCACTAGCGATTTCATTACATTTTTTTCCACTGTCACCAATTAGTATTGAAAAACTAGAGAGTGAAAAAATACATATCAAGAAAGCCCTGGAGGTTAATCATATGTAATATATACATAAGGAGAGAGCTAAGTAAGTGCTAGACAGCAATTCTTCAGCAGTTGGAATGAGTTTTAATTGTGAGGTCCTTGGATAATTAAATACTAACAGAAAGAGGGAGTAAATTGGCAAGCTTATAAAAAGAGCCAAAACAGCACATGGGTAGACAATGAAGAAAGACCCTTTAACGTGCAGGAAATGAAAGGGGAAAAGCCCATGGGGAAAACTTATCCCAAAGGGTATTAAAAGAGAAAAGAAGACATGTTAAAGAACATAAATTAACTTTTGCCTGTCTCCCATTTCCCTGACTATGAAATATATTTTCCTACATAAAGAATACAAGATGTAGACCCGTTTGTTTATTTTTCCCTTTGTTTCCCTTGCCCTAGGCAATGTATCAGTGAAAATTCTGCTTGTGAGATGTCTGATATTTTGCTGCCTATGTTTTCTTTTATAATTTTTATGGTTTTACCACTTACATTTAAGTCTTTTATTCATTTTGAGTTTATTCTTGTGGGTGGTGTAAGTTGGTGGTCCAGTTTCATTGTTTTGCATGTATCTGTCCAATTTTTCCAACACCATTTATTGAAGAGACTGTCTTGACTCCATTGTATGCTCTTGCCTCCTTTGTCAAATATTAATTGAGCATAATGGCTTAGGTCGATTTCTGGGTTCTCTGTTCTGCTCCATTGGTCAATATGTCTGTTCTTGTGTCAGTACCAGGCTATTTTTATTACAGTGACTTTGTATTATAGCTTGACTAGAGGCCTGGTGCACAAAATTCATATGCGGCGTGGGGGGTCCCCTCAGCCCAGCCTGCACCCTCTCCAATCTGGGACGCCTTGGCAATTGGACATCCCTCTCACAATCCTGAACCACTGGCTCCTAATCGCTCACCTGCCTGCCTGCCTGGTTGCCCCTAACTACTCCCCCCCTGCCCCGCTAGCCTGATCACCCCTCACTGCCTCTGCGTGAGAGCCTAATCCCCCCTCCCTTCCCCCCTTGCTGGCCTGGTTGCCCCCAACTTCTCCCCCTGCTGGCCTAGTCACTCCTCACAACCCCCCCACACACACACCCCGCTGGTCTGGTCACCCCACACAGCCTGCTATTCAGCCCTTTGGTCATCCCTCACTAACTTCCCTGCTGGCCTGGTCATAGGCAGCCATCTTGTGAGGGCATGAGGGTTAATTTGCATAGTACCTCTTTATTATATAGGATATCTGGTCTTGAGATTCCTCCAACTTTGTTCTTCTTTCTCAAGATTGCTATAGCTATTTGGGATCTTTTTGTTTCACATAAATTTTTGGAGTGTTTGTTCTAGCTCTGTGAAATATGCTATTGGTATTTTGATAGGGATTGCATTGAATTCATAGATTGCTTTGGGCAGTATGGACATTTTAATGATATGAATTCAATCAATCCATAAACATGGTATATTCTTCCACTTGTTTACACCTTCTTCTGTCTCTTTTTTCAACATTCTATAGCTTTCTGAGTACACGTCTTTTACTTCCTTGGTTCAGTTTATTCCTAAGTATCTTAAGTATTTTATTACAATAGTAAATAAGATTAATTTTAGTTTCTCTTTCTGAAAGTTTATTACTGATGTATAAAAATACCATTGATTTCTGGGCATTAATTTTGTATCCTGCTACTTTGCCGAATTCACTTATTGCATCAAAATTAAAAGCCTCTGCACAGCCAAAGAAGCCAGCCTCAAAATGAAAAGAGGACCCACTGTCCATATGTTCTCCCATGAGAAAATATTTGCCAATGATACATATAATAAGGGGTTAATTTTCAAAATATATAAAGTACTCATACAACTCAACAAAAGGAAGAAAAACAATCCAATTAAAAAATGAGCAGAAGATCTGAATAGACACTTCTCAAAAGAGAACATATAAATGGCCAAGAGACATATGGAAAAATCTCAATGTCACTAATCATCAGAGAGATGGAAATTAAAATACCACTTCATACCTGTTAGAATGGCTATCATCAATAAATCAACAAAAAACAAATGCTGGCGAGGATGTAGAGAAAAGGAACCCTACCTAATACACTGTTGGTTGGAATGCAGATTGGTATGACCATAATGGAAAACAGTTTGAAGTTTCCTCAAAAAATTAAATATGGAACTGCCATTTGACTCAGTGATCCCACTTCCACAAATATATCCTAAGAAGCAGGGAACACAAATCAGAAAGAATATATGCACCCCTATATCATAGCAGTGTTATTTACAATAGCTAAATCTGGAAACAGCCCAAGTGTTGTTTCAGTAGATGAATGGATTAATAAGCTGTAGTACATTTACACAATGGAATACTATGTAGCTGTAAAAAAGGAAGATCTGTTACCATTCGAGAGATCATGGAGGGACCTGGAGTGTATTATGCTAAGCAAAATAAGCCAGTCAGAGAAAGAGGAGTATCACATGATCTCACTTATATGTGGAATCTAATGAACAAAGTAAGCTGATGAACAAAAAAGATCCAGAGACATTGAAGTATGCACCAGACTGACACATTTCAGAGGGAAGGGGGGTGGGGTGGGAAGAGATTAACCAATGAATTTATATGCATAGCCCATGGATAGACAGTAGTACAGGGAAGGCCTGGGGAGGGGAGGGTGGTGGGGTGGAGGGGGTCAATGTGGAGAGCAAGGGGGAAATGGATATCTATAATACTTTCAAAAATAAAAATAAATTTAAAAAAAGAGTACAAGAAAGACCCTGTGAGGGCCATTTTTGGTAAATGCCATTCTGTAACAAAAGAGAAAGGAGAGCATTTCACCAGAACTTTCTCTCTTTTTAAGTATTTCTATCTATATTTCTATATTCCTATTCTTTATGGAATAGAAACCTTGAAGGTGCAAATATGTTTTCTTTTGGTTGGTTTGAATTCATTCAAGTTGTTCTACTTTAGTTGAACAATTGCAGGGACATATTCAAAACAGAAGCAAGAAAGATTACATTTCCCTCTATTGTGAAATTGCTTGGATTCATGGCAACAGATGGACCTCTTAAGGTGGGACCAAGTATGATGAAAATGTGGAAGTAAAACATTCAAAGGGCCTCACCAGCACATTTACTAATATTGCCAAAGCAAACTCTTTGGCTACGAAGTATGAACAAAGAAGTCTACCTGAATTAAGAACAGAGCAATTATTGCTGTTACCAGTCATTGATCGCTCCCCCCAGCCTCACCTTCACTCTCAAATATGCACATATATGTTCTCTTACTTCTCTCTCTCTCTTTCTCTCTCTCTCTCTCTCTCTCTCTCTCTCTCTCTCTCTCACACACACACACACACACACACACACACCATCTCGATCTCCATCTTCTATCTCCACCTCCTGGACCTGGACTCTAACAAAAATGCTAATATGTTGGCTAATAAGTAAGGGTAAAAGCACATTACATATCTTAGTAATCCAAATCAGTCTCATAAATAATAATTATACCTGGAAATAGGATCAAACACCTCCTCCTGGTATCCATTTTCCCACAGTTCCATAGCATACATGACAATTTTCAGTTTATCTCAGGCGACTATTATCAACAAAGTTTTCCTTTTTTTCTCCCTACAGTTTGTCAAGTATAAGTAGAGCATTGACCACACAACAAAGGATTTGGGGGACCATCCATCAGGACTGAATGAAGAAATAAAATATAGAGTTCTCATCCAACCAGAGAAGCACCTGATATCACACAAAGAAAGCATCTATGTATAAGTAGAAGGATGTTCTGGAATGTTTAATGAAAAGTGTGTGAAATAGAAAATTTAAAAAGAGACAGTATACAAGTTATAAGAACCCAGAAAGAAGGGAGCAGATGGAACCCATAATATTGGTTGGGATTGAATTCAATAAAAAAAAACAAACCTCAAAAAGAATGAGTCAATTCTTTATACATGTTCATCTCTCTGTCCGGTTTGCTGTTTTGAAAATTAGTGTGGATGACTCACAGGCATAGCACTTCCTCTAGAGATTTTTTTCTTGCAGGATTCAAATAGATAGTGGCATGAGACTTGCTATTGTGAGAACTAAGTAACCCCCATAAAGCTGATCTGGGGATTAAGGTTCCTATGCCTCCCACAAACTTGAAATAATTCCAAAAGTATAGAAAAATCCAAAACAAAAACATAAAGCCCGGTGATTTGCCTTTCCTTACTGTTCTAGAGGCAGAAAATATATAAAAAGACATACTCATAACAGATACACAGTTCTTCTTAAGCAATAGGACAGTTAATTAGTAATACCAATAGTTAGCATTTCCTGAGCCCTTTCAATGTGCCAGGCCCTGTGAAGACCTTTCCGTGGATAATTATTTTAATGTTCACAACAACCATTTGAGGAAGACCCATCAGTTAGGGTCTAGTGAGGAGGCAGAAACTACATCTCGTATTTTAGCAGCGAGAATTTAACAAGGAGAATTGCTAAGTAGAGATTGAAGAACTAAAAAGACAGGGAACAGGGAGGTAGTAATTACTGGAAGCAGCTACCACCAGCAAAGCCAGGGGAGCAGATGGATGAGCTTACAATTATGAAAATGTATAAGCTGGAAGGAGGGACCTTGTGGAGCAAAAGCTGAAACTCCTGAGGAGGTGGACACTGCATGGCTGGTGCTAGTATTTCTGAGAAGGCTCAATGGCTGTTTCTGCCTGTGCTTAGGAAAACTTACATATATGTTTATGTAATAAATGAATCACTAGAATGAACTTCTACTCAGGGTTAGAATATTACTAGTGTGGAGCTTACAACCATAGGACGTCAAAACAGCGATGTGTCCCTTCTTTTATTTCCAGTCTCTCAGACTCTCTCTAGTGGCCCCTATGAAGGGGACAGAGAGCAAAGGAGACACGTCCCAGACCCAACATCCCAGAGCAGGGTACAGAAGGATGGGTTTGAAAGCCAGGAGATAATAGTTAAACCAGTGGCACAGGAGATGTAATTAAAACCCCACATCTGATGTGAGGAAGTTGAGGTAGCAGAGGTAACTTGCACAAGTTTTCAGAGCAGGTAAATGGAAAGCTAGGATGCACAGGCAGTCTGGGTTCACAGTTCCTTCTCTCATCCCTGGAACTACTGATGGCCACTATTTTCATCTTTTGGAAAAGGGATGCAGCATCTTGTCATGGACAGAGCAATCCACAAAAGACAGTTTCCTTTCTAGGTAAGTCACAAGGTGTGTGGATTTCATTGCTATTTCATGCTCTGGACCTCAGAAAGAACCCCTACTGAAACAAGATGCTCGAATTAGGTAAATCCTAAGGCTCCTTTTAGTGTTTCTGTTGTTGTTGTTTTGTTGTTGTTAATCCTCACTGAGAGGATATTTTTTCCATTAAATTTTTTAAAGAGAGTGCAAGGGAGGGAGGGAGGAGAGAGAATGATAGAGAAACATCTATGTGAGAGAAACACATTGATTGGTTGCCCCAATAGGGCTGAGTATCAAATCTTCAACCCAGGTATGTGCCCTTGGTTGGGAATCCATTCATGGGCCGACATTCTAACCATTGAGCAACATCAGCCAGGGCTCCTTTTATTTCAATAATCACTAAAATCACAATAAGAATCAGTCCATGAAAAAAAAAAAAGCCTAATCCTTAAATTGCTTAAAATAATTTGTGATATGGGCTGTAGTAATCCCAGGCTACCAATATTTCATAGAACAACTGCATTTGGAAATATTACCCTTTTTTTTTCTTGTCAATAATGCTTAGATACTTCCCTCATTTAGTTTAGAAGCATTTAGAGCATTTAGCCACAAGATAGGTAATGGATAGAGTTTTCGTATTTTCAAACTTACTAAATTCCTACCATGTCCCATGTTGTGCTAGATGCTAAAGACCGAAAGTTATGGCTCCTTCCTTCAATGATCTTAGAATGACAAGTCCAGGGAAGCAAACCAGGAACAACTGATTGTAATGTGATGTGATATGAAGAGGAGTCTCTGGACCGCAGGAGCACCCGCCAATTGTTCTGTCGGGCCAGCGTTGGGAAAGAACGGTTATATGTCAGGGGAACTTTCTTAGAGCAGGTGGCTTTTGAGTTGAGTTTTGAAAGAAAATATAAAAAGAGTCAAATAAAGAAATGTGGTGCAGGATATAATCAGAATTGAGCAAATGCAGCATAAGGGTATTCAAAGCAGACAGAACTTTGTAATTACTATTACTATTTTAAAAGGTACATTGAAAATCACAGTACACTTGAAAACTGTAAGCCATTCAGCATTGCTAGAGTGAAATGTGAGGCTGGAGTAGGTGGGAGGACGTCAATAGAAGGAGATAGTTGCACAGGTGGCAGCCAGGTTATTAAAGATTCATATTTCGAGCTAAAGAGTTTGGCCTTTCTTCCCTGAAATACCCTGACACAATGGATTACTAGTCAGTAATGAAAAGGGACAAGTCCCTGGAACCTGCTATAATATGAATGAACCTTTAAAAAAATCTATAAAACAAAATAAATGAAAAACAAAACAGAAACAAACTCAGGATGCAGAGAACACACTGGTGCTGCCGGATGGAATGGGATTGGGGACTGGCTGAAGAATGGAAAGGGTCTGAGAAGTACAATTTGGTAGTTTACAAAAGAGTCGCGGGGATGTAAAGTATAGCACAGGGAATACAGTCAATAATGTGGTAATAACTAGGTATGGTGCCAGGTGGGGACTGGATTTATCAGGGGGCTCACCTCATATGTTATATAAATGTCTAACCACTATGTTATACACCTGAAACTAATATAATACTAAATATCAACTGTAATTGAATAATAAAAATTATGCTAAGTGAAAGAAGCCAGAATATCCTATAATTTCATTTATATAAAACTTCAAGAAAAGACAAATCAGTAGACAGGAAGCAAGTCAAAGGTGATTTGGGTCCAAGTGAGACTGATGGCAGATAGCACTAGTGATTGGAAGGCAGATCCTGGGCTCGGGGTGGAAGTTCGGATAAATTAGGATGCACAGCATAGAAAAGGGTGTGTGGGATGGAGTAGGTCCCATGGCCTATGCGTCTTTATGCAAACCCATTCTGGCTTTCTAAATGGCCCCAGGCCTCCGGCAGGATCAGCAGAGGACAGTGTTTCTGAAGCCAAGTTTACTCTCTCTGATGCTTTTGGACATCAGCCAGCTTTGATAGGTGAGAAACACCCATCTAGAAGGAAATTCAGACTAAGGTTCAAGTTCTGGTGTGGCCACTTACTTCCAAGCTGCCTTTAAAAAGTTATTTAACCTCTCAGAGCCTCAGGTTTTAATGTATAAAAATAACAATAATCTTACTCCATTCAGGAAACTGTTGTAAGTAATAACAGGTAAACTCTCCAGCAAATTATATATCCTAATTTAGGTTACACATTAAGTTTCTGTGTCAACATTATTATCATAACTTCCCAGGCCTCAGCTTTCTCATCTGTAAAGTGGTCCCAGCATATAGGGCTCCTTTCCAGCTCTAACATTCTATATCACTGTCAGATCATCAGCTAAATGTTAAATTTCCCAGAATGTCTTATGTATGCAGGGCTTTCACAGAAGCGATTGCCCCCAAAAGGCTTAATAGAATTGCTGGTTCTTTCCACACGGGCTTATCTGGAGCCTACATGCAGGTTATGCGGTGTTTGTGGGGCAGGTATTGTTCTAGCCTAGAAAAGCAAGACCACCAGGGAAGTGCTCCAGGATGAAAACTCCGGTATTCAGAGAAGACAGAAGGCAGGGCCTCCTGTAATTTGAGCAGATCAAGAGTTGTGTTCTGGACAACATGCCCCTTGGATCAGAGTCAAGTACATACATGCATTACCAAAAGCTATTCAAGTGAGGGTTGTATCTTCTTAAAATAACTCATGTATAACCCTATTTAATGATTCTCTGACTTCCCCCCACTGATCTTGCCTTTGTTAACTAGCTCCATGAATACAGGTCATTCCCCGTCTACACCAGGAAGGTGGAAGGCAGGAGTTTGAATAGAATGGATTCATTCTTTACTTAATCATGCACCAATTGACCTTTTCCTATTCTTATTACCCCAATTCCTAAGAAGGAACATGTTCTATGGAACAATTAGCCTCCTCCTCTGTCTGTTTTATATTTAAGGGACTCTGTTTTATAACCACTCTGTAAGAAATAAACCGCTCCCCATTCTCTGGTCAACTAAAGACGAGAAAGTAGATTAAGTTTCTGAATACAGAACAGTCCCAGCACAAATGGCGCTGCCCACACCATTGTCTGTTCCCTGACACACACGCAGAGCTTCTGCCACATTACTTGAGTCTTCAAGGGGAGGCCACGCTGGTTCTGAGGCAACCATTATTCTCTGATGAAAAGCTCCTGTGACCTCCACCTCAGGCATTTGAAAACTCACCTATTTCTCACCTCATTCTTCAAAGGAGCGAGCTAGCTTTGAAACCTAGCAGGTAAGAAGTTAAAATGCATTCCATTTAAAAAAATAGTGTGTGTGTGTTTTTTGTAGCAGAAATTGTCTCTTCGCCTTCTGAACTGACCCAGCTTGTTAGAATGAGGACACATCAGAGGCACAGATTTGAAGACCAGCCATTGAAAACCAAGAAAAAATGAGGGAATATGGCAAGTGTGGCCTTGGAGGTGTAAGTCAACGTAAATCTGCATAAGTGCTGTAATTGGCAATGAACCACTTACAGGTCTTGCAAAAGTGCTACTAAAATGGCTGCTTTCTGCCGCATTGACTATTCAGCTATTGATAAAATGTGAACAATTTCACTTGTAAATTTTATTCACCGATAATTATTTTTATTATTATTCACCTAATTATTTTTATTTTGGAATTGGTGAAAGCACCTTGCAGTGCCAGGGGCCACCTTATGCAAAATGATGAGGTTGACAGTCAATCTCTAGCACCTCTGATACCTACCTTTAAGGCTGTTTTTTGTTTTTGTTTTTTCCATTTATTCAGTCACTCCCCATTCTTCCTCATATTCCAAGATCTTCATGTTCTTACCTTCTATGTCATCAAAATCTGATTTCAGAAAAGACCTGACAAATTCAATTTTACTAAGATGCTTATCATTAGCAACTGTTTCCAAGTTCTATAGATATTTATTTTTTAACAAGAACCTGAATCTTAGGCCACAACAGTCGTTGGTAAAGAGGGGTGAATATCAGAACCACGTGTAGAGTCATGTCAGTGTATACTTTCAGCCTCCTGCGCTGAGATTCTGACTCCAGAGGTTTGACTGGGCCATGTCTGGCCTGGGAAACTGTGTGTGAGTGTGTGTGTGTGTGTGTGTGTGTGAGTGTGTGTGTGTGTGTGTGTGTGCTCACAAACCTCCAAAAGTGATTCTGACGCAGCCCTTCAGTGGCAAATCTCAGACTAAAGGATGGAGATCCGATGGCAGACTTTCTATCATTAATCAGTGGTTGCAGCAACTTTGGCTGGGCAGCAGATGGTGCTTTGACATCCCATCAATTAAAGAACCAAGTCTTCTATCTGCATGTTCGACTAACTTGCTAGTTAAAAGAAAAGACAAATAGATTACAGATAGACAGACACACTCCTGCAGGTGTTTCTCCACGTAGTTCAGAGCATGTGCGTTAGAATCTTCTGGGGTGGTGTTTAAAAGGAACTTTTGAGGGCCTTGCTTAGAACTTGATTCAGAATATTTGAAGGCAGAGCTCAGAAATATGACTTAGAAAAGATACTCTTTAGGCAACTTAAGTTAAAAAACCACTAATCTAGTGTTAATGGTTTTCTCAATAATTATTTTATGTTGATGATAAAGAAAGTATAAAATATATAATGGTCATCCAAAGATAACCTAATGCTAATATTTTAATACAACTTCCCTCTCAGTCTTTACTTGTATAGAGTATATACAACTTTATATCTATTATCATGTTAATACTATTTTAGATACTTTCCCCCCTATCATTGGATAGCTTGCAAAAGCTGTGATTTCAATGGCTATGAATTCTTTCATTAAATGAATGCCATGCATTTCACTAAGTTAACCCCCATTGTGTACATTTAAGCTGATTTCCCATTTTTGCTATCATAATAAACAATAATATAATAGCTTCATATATACATGTTTGTTTTTCCTCTAAATCATAGGAAAAGAATTGCTGGGTAAAAAGTTTTGGTAAGTATTGAATGTTTACCCTTGGGCTAAAGCAATGTGGTGAACTGCTCTTTGCAGTCAGACTAACAGCAAGATTTAAGTACACATGATTGGAATAGAACCAGGATTTTCTGGAAGGACAAACTATAGTACTTACTTTAAATTCCAAACAATTTACCACAGGCCTAATGATGGCCCTGCCAGACTGGAGCTCAAGAGAGTACCTTAGGGTGGCCAATTTTTCTGGTTTGCCTGGAACTAAGATCTTTCCTGGGGTGCTGAACTTTCAGTACTAAACCCAGGGAAGTCCCCAGCAAATCAGAATGGTTGGTCACCTTCACTGCAATGTAACCTTTAGGTTTATAAAGTATCCTCAAGAACTTTAGCTGAGTTTGGTATAACAGGATGTAATATGATAGTAGTAATCATCACTATGCTTTTCTTCCACATTTTCTTCACTGGAACACTGAAGAGAGTCAGGTAGAATTGCTAACATGTTATAAATTATAGCCCTAACTGGTTGCTAGGTGGTTAGAGCATTAGCCCAAAGACTGAAGGGTCAGTGGTTTGATTCCAGTCAAGGGCACATAGATGTTTTGCTCTCTGTCTCTCACCACCCCTCCCACTCCTTCTAAAAATGAATGGAAAAAATATCCTTGTGTGAGGATTTAAAAAAATATATAGAACAGAGTTGACGCTGAAACCGGTTTGGCTCAGTGGATAGAGCGTCGGCCTGCGGACTGAAGGGTCCCAGGTTCGATTCCGGTCAAGGGCATGTACTTGGGTTGCGGGCACATCCCCAATAGAAGATGTGCAGGAGGCAGCTGATCGATGTTTCTCTCTCATCGATGTTTCTAACTCTCTATCTCTCTCCCTTCTGCTCTGTAAAAAATCAGTAAAATATATTAAAAAAAAAAAAAGAACAGAGTTGAGTTGAAAGAATTAAATTAAGGCCCCAGTATAGCCAGTAGAGGCAGCAACACTGCCCACCTTATCTCCAAGCCCATCTGGAATCTCTGCTGCAATAACAATGGCCCTTGAAAAGCCACTTGGCTGTATCTTATTAAGTAGAACTACTTGGAAGAGTTTGCAAACTCTCCTCTTCCCCTTAGTGGCCTGCTGGCTTCTCAACTCATTTAAAGCTAGTTCACTTCTCATCTGCCCTTTATATTACTAAAAATTCATTAATGCCAAGCAATGAGGTAGAGATCTAACTTAAAATAGAAGAATTAATTTGCAGGGGGGATGGAATTACTCCAGAGACTTCCCCTAATGCACAGTGCAATGCCTTCCTTTTAATTAAGTGTGATGGTCAGGACAGGGGTAAACGCTCTCTTACATTCTACCTAGCACTCCAACACATTACAGAGAACATTATCGCTTTTCAAGTCAATAATGCCTAGAATGTCAAAAAGCAAATAGCATAGTCCCAGTCTTTACCCCATTCCTATGACTATAAGATCACACAGTTGGCCCAGTGTATTGATGATCAAAATAATATGAATTCTCAATTATGAAGATAATGGAATATATATATACTCTGTTCCAGTTATATTGGAATTTTTTCAGAACCGTATCTGTCCATTACTGACAAGCAGCTTTCTTGCATTTGATTATTTGAAGCAATTGTATACATTTAGAAGAACTTTAAATAGTATTGAATAAAATCTGGTTTAACTTACAATCTCATCTTTACTTGGAGAAAATGAAATGTTTTCTTTTGAAAGCTAATCCAGTCATTCCTTCACTAAATGTTAATTGACCACCAAAGGTATGGGTCTGGTGACAGAACAAACACTCCTCCCTCAGAATTTTACAATCGGTGGGGGTGCGGGGGTCAGGGAACATAAGATCAATAAAGAATGGCAAGAGCACCAAAAATATTAGGGTAAGGGGCTACTAATTGAGATGGCATAACAAGGGAGAGCTTCGTTGAGGTGGTGGTGCTTGAACAAAGCTGAGTGGTGTGAGGTCTGAGCAAAGGGCAGCATGAGAGTAAAGGCTCTAAGGCGAGAACAAACTGAATTGAGTGAAGGGAGATGAGAAAGCCTTTGGGAAGTTTAAGAGCAGAGGAATTGTTTTATTTAACCCATGTTATCTAGGGAAGCATCGCTCTGCCTGCTGCGGCAGCCTAATCCTTAACATTTCATAGAACTAATATGTCTGAAATATCTTCTTTCTATCTTCCCAGTTAAATGGTTTTGCTGGGTGTATTAGTTTTCTATTGCTGTGAAACAATATCACCACAAACCTAAGTACTCAAAATAACATCCAGTTTCTGTAGGTCATGAGTCTGGGCCTAGACTAGCTGGGTCCTCCCAGGGCTGCAGCCAAGGTGTTGACTCGGGCTGCAATTTCATCTGAGGCTTAACTAGGAAAGGACTGGCTTCCAAGCTCACACAGGTTATTGGCAGGACTCACTTCCCTGCTTTTACAGTACTGACAGCTTCCGGTTTTGTGCTGGCTGTAGCTCCAAGAAATTTCTTTCCATAGGGGGTTTCCCCACAGGGCTGCTTGGTTTTACAAAGCCAGCAAAAGGAAAAGAGACTCCAACAAGACAGTCTCCACAATGCTGTAGAACACAAGCAGGCAACCATGCACATCTTATCCCCTTATTCTGTTGGTTAGGAACAAGTCACGGGCCCTACCCATTCTGAAGAGAAAGGCATCTCTCTAGGGCAGGAGCACCAAGGGTCGGGGACCAGGGTGGCCACCCTGCCTGTCCCCTGTACTGGCTACAGAATTCTGGGATAGAAATAACTTTTACTTACAGCTTTGTAGGCATTGCTCTACTCCTGCTCAACATTCAGTGTTGCTGTTGCCATTTTGGTTTTCATTTTATGTGTATGTACTGTTTGGGGACAACTCCTTTTGGGAAGCTCCTAGGCTCATCACTGTAACCCCTGGTATTCTGAGCTCCTGTGATGTTTCTAGATATGGGTTTGGATTTGTTTATTTTTTAATCATTATCCTGGGCATTTGGTGAGTTCTTTAAATCTGAGACTCAAGCCTTTGTCATCTAGAATATGTTAATATTTTCTCTTTGTCATCTAGAATATGTTAATGTTTTTTCCTTTGATTAAAGTTTCCACGAACCTGTTACTATTTTTAACTATCTTTGTTTCTTGGATACATTATATTATCTTTGAGATACATGATATTTTGTGAAGTTTTTGTTTTGTTTTCTGCTTCCTCTGTTGTCTTTTTTCCCCCTGCTCAATTCTTTTATTGATTTTGGGGCCTGGCTTGAGGTAAGCTACCTTGAAAGAAAAAAAAGTAGCTATTATTTTCAATATTATTTCAAGGTAAATATACTAATGATATTAGGACAGTGGCTGAATTTTGTAATTAAAGATAGAATATTTTTTTAAATGTCTTCATTTACTACTCCTCTGGCTGCATAATCTGGGTCTGGTCTGTGCTCTCTGTACTCTATCACTAATAAAGTATTTATCAAATATGAGGTCATCTGTTAGTTTGTTTCTATTTCCCAAAGAAGGAAAACATTTATTTAAAGATTGAAATAATATTGTCTAAATTATTTACAAAAATTTTTATATAAAAGTCCTAAAGAACTCCAAATGCACCTATTGAAGTAATACCATATTATTTATGATACTGTTTAAAATAAGAATCTTGTGAATTGAGGCATGAGAAGTTTCTGTTTGCATGGATTCTCATTTTAAATGTGAGAATTTACAATAAAATTTCTAAAATCTATAGATCCAGAGGATATTCTTTGTCATCTCACCCTGCAATTTCTTAATGAAAGCTACCCCCACATGCCTTGCACATGACCTGCTGAGCCCTCACTCCTGTGAAGTCTGAACAGCACTGCCTCCCGCGGGCATGTAGCCATTCTCGGACAGTTCTGATTATGAGAAGGTATCTCCTTATGCTGAGTCAAAAAATCTGCAACCTGGTTATGTCTATATATTAGATCAATTTTTATCTGTTGTGACACATGTGATTACTCTTCTAAATATCATTCTTTCAAATGTTTAAAAGCAGCTGCTTTTAAGAGATCTTTTTGTATTCAGATTAAATGTTTCCAATTCCTTTCATATTTTTTATATTAGAAGGCTTTGAACGCACCTTCCCCGACATGTTGTTTTTTATGCACTTACTCCAGTTTGACGTAAACCTCTTAAAATCCATTCCTTAGGACAGATATAACTCTGTAGCTGTTCAGCTAGCATAGAGTGTTTCTGTGCATTCCCCTCTGAATAATGCTATACTTTAAATATTGCTGGGCGAGTCCACATGAACACTTTCTTTAATTAATTGATCCTAGCAGATGTTCTGTGACTCCACTTCATAATGTTAGCGAGGACAAAAATGAGAAGGCGCAACATTTAGAAAAAAAGCAAGAAGTTATAAGTCAGTAATTTGAGAACTGTGTCTATAATATTATGCCTCCAAGTACCATATTCCATTAATGCACTGAGCAAACCTGTTTAACTTAGTTAAACTCATTTCATAGTGCCCTACACTGGTGCACTCAATACCTGCATAATATAGACAGAATTCGTGGATGTTCTAAACTTTCCACCCACCCATTTTTGCCCCTATATACTTAAGATCATACCACCCAAGCAGATAGGTGCCAATAGATCCTTGAAAATAGTCTTATCAGATTTTCCTTAATTGTCATGAGGATATCTTATAGACCTCAGTTCAGAAAGAGTATCAATGATTTTTTTGTATGCCTTATCAGGTAATTTTCTTCCTTACTCATTCACAGAAGAAAACTGAAATTTTCTGACCTAAATTGCCTTTACATATTTACTTTGTATTATCACTGCAGTCGTATTGTGTGGCTGTTAAATGACTATGTGATTTTATAAACTGTTTTCTTCTTTAAAAACTTTTTATTTTTATTGAATTGATTGGGGTGACATTGGTTAATAAAATCATACAGGTTTCAGGTGTACAATTCTGTAATACATCATCCAATATATTGTATTGTGTATTTACCATCCCAAGTCTCATTAAACTCATTTTAAAAGCTGGTTCTGTTAATACTTTCAGACAGAGAAAAGAAATACAGACAGTGAAGGTAACTTTTGTTTCAAACAGAATTAACTTGAATTCCTTTTAAATCAAACGTGTCACAATAGAAAGGAAAGACTAATTCACAGAATCCTGGAGGATTACACATAAATATTGAATGGAAGCCCACTTCCTACACCCCTGAAACCTGAACTTATTACACTCCACTCACATTCCTTTCACGTGTAGGAATCATATGTTCCCTTACCTCTCAAACCCAGAGAGCTGCAACCAAGCCATGCTCCCTGTTTATTTATGATCCTGAACAGGCTAAGATGAGAAACACTGCATCCTTCAGGCTGTGGTGGCTGATCTTTGATCTTTACCCCCTAAGACAGTCCTTGTGCAAATTCCTCTGAAAGCATTTCCATGACCTGCTGAGCTCCCCTCTCATTCTATTTTAAAACACTTTGCAAACCTCCTTCATTTTTAATAGAATGTAACTGTTTCCACTTTGGACCACTGAAGGGCCAAAAGTTCTTCCCCGGTTCTTCCTGTTCTCACATCTGATTTCACATAAAAGTAAGACAAGTTAAATGGATGAGAGCAGTAAAATTCCACTGTTCTCAGAGGAATAACGCCTCGGGCAAACTGAACTTAGAGGACAGCTTGGACATATGGTGTTCGCTAATCAGAAATGTTTGGTGGGTCAAATAATTGGGGTGTGAATTTATGGATAAGAATCTGCATGTGTTAAGGGGAGCCTAGTTTTTCTCATTTTCATATCTCTACCACGGCGTCTCTAGTCTGGAACAGAACAGGCACTTGGTAAATGTTTGTGGATTGGAATTGCCTGAGTCGGAAAAGTAATTACAGTGCTGAATGACAGAAACGTGCCAAGGATATGACTGAGGAATGTCAGGGATGCCTTCAGTTGGAAATCACAGAAGACACTGGATCTCTTTTTTGAAATACTAGTCACATCATCATAGTAAAAATAGACTTACCACTTACTCAATAGAGTTTTCAAAGTGTTTTACATGGAGTTCTAAAACTGTTTTACACATAGTTTACATTTAATCCTCAAAAGAACCCTGAAAGGTAAGTAGTATCATTTCTGCTCTCAGTTGAAACTGGTGATGTCCAGGTCCACATTCTTGCCCTACAGTCCCAGAGTCCTGGACTCAGGATCAAGCAAAGTCCCTATTGACTCCCAAGCTGAGAACCTTCCCACAGCTCTGGGCCAATTCACTGTTTCTTATAGCATCTCATGCCATTTCTCTTATCTGGAATTCAACCTGTTCCAAAAGGGCAGCATTTTCCAAACCATCCTCCAAACCTCTCCACCTAACTGTACAAATGAATGAATTAAAAACTGTAGGCTCTTTGTTCTGAAATACTGTCATAGAGAACGTCACCTATCTCATAAAAGTGAATACTCAGAAAGGGTCCCACAGCCACCACGTGAGACACGAGGTGGGAGAGAGGCTGCTTCAGAAATGAGACGGTGCAATTTCTAGCTGAGAAAATGCTTTTCTTTGTATCCCGTGTAAATGCACCCCTTTGCCTTCCTCACTGGAGATAAGGAGTCCTTCCTTCAGTCTAGATATTTCTGTTGAGATACTGAGATATTTTTCCTCTAAGTAAACTGTCTATTTTATTTTCTATACCAACTCCATAATCAGTTCCATTTAATGCCTCCACGATTCTGTAAGGGCAACAACAAAAAAATGAACTATTTATTTGTAAACATATATGTAGTTTGTTCTAAAAGTAATCACCATATTTACATATTCATTGGAATTGCCACTCTACATGAAATGGGGACAGTAGCTAATGGCATAATTTTAACTTTGTGGATGACCAGTTTTGCATAAACAAAATGAGATTATTAACATCTAGTCTGTACATCAAATCTAAGGAAGAAAGATGAAACACCTGTGTATTTCCTAAAAAAAGTTATTTGAGGAAAACAAGCTAATGAGTAATGTCAAAAAGTAAATATTCCAACACTGTAAATCAAAGCAAATATTCTAATCTGAATCCTTAGAAAAATAAAAGCTATTCCTTGGGGAGGGGGAGAAGGAAATAGACAAATCTCTTGAAAATCTAATAAAAGAAGAGCACAAATAAAAATTGAATTACTAAAGGGCTGCAATACACAAAGAGGATTAAAAATCATAAGGGACTACTATGTACAAAAGGTTAAAAAATGGATTAAATTTAAATTTCTACTAAAATAGATGTAACCAATAATTCAGGAAGTAGAAGAAATTCTAAAGATACAAAAATGTTAAGACTATATTTTAAAGCAGTGTTAGTTTTACAAAATTGAGAGGAAGATGCAGAGATTTCCCACATACCCGCTGCCCCCATACATGCATAGCCTCCCTCACTCTCAACATCCCTCACCATTTTTTCCAAGCATGAACCTATACACCATAATCACCCAAATTCTCCAGTTTACCTTAGGGTTAAGTCTGAGTATTTTACATCCTATGGGTTTGGACAAAAGTATAATACATCAGTATAATATCATACAGAGTATTTTCACTGCCCCCCACCTCCAAAATTCCCTGTGGTCAGTGCGCTCCCACAGCCAACCTCCTGCAGCCAGCCAACCTCTCATTGTCCCTCTCCCCAGGCTAGCTGGCAGGGGGAGGAGCTGCAGGAGGTTGGCTGCCAGCCCAAACCAGAGCTGCGCAAGATGGCCCCAATGGCCTGATCGCGGGCCAGGCAGAGTAACCCGACCCGTGCCCAAACTGATGCACCAGGCCTCTAGTGTCATATAATTTGAAATCATACACTATGTAGGCCTTTGATATTGACTTCTTTCAGTTAGTCATATTCACTTAAGGTTTCTCCATGTCTTTTTATGGCTCAATAGTCTGATTCTTTTTAGTGCTGAATAATATTCTATTGTCTAGATATACCACAGTTGATTTATCCTTTCACCTGCTGAAGGGCATTTTGGTTGTTTCCAAGTTTTAGCTATTATGGACAAAGCTGCTACAAATATCCAAGTATAGGTTTTTGTGTTGAAATTTACTCATTGGAGTAAATACCAAGGAGCAGGACTGCTGGGGTAAATGGTAAGAATACAGGCATACCTCATTTTAGTGCATTTCACTTTATTGAATTTCACAGATGCTGCATTTTTACAACTTGAAGGAAAGACCCTCCACTAGCAAAAAGATTATGATTTGCTTTACTGAGATACTTGCTGTATAGTCATGGTCTGGAACCCAACCCACAATATTTCAGAGGTATGTCTGCATGTTTAGTTTTATTTAAAAACAAACAAACAAACAAAAACAAAGACAACACACACACACACACACACACCCCTCCAAACTGTCTTCCAAAGTGGCTTACCCTTTTGCATTCCACCAATCATGTGTGAGAGTTCCTGTTTGCTCCACATCCTTGCCATCATTTGGTGTTGTCAGTGTTCTAGAATTTTGGCCATTCTAATAGGTGCGTAGTGGTATCTTGTTGTTTTAATTTGAATTTACCTGATGGCATATAATGTGGAGTATCTTTTCATAAGTTAATTTGCCATCTGTTACATCTTTTTTTAAAATATATGTTTTTCTTGATTTCAGAGAGGAAGGAATAGGGAGAGAGAGGTAGAAGCATCAATGATGAGAGGAAACCATTGATTGGCTGCCACCTGCACACCCCAGGATCGAGCCTGCAACCCAGATATGTGCCCTGACCAGGACTCAAACCCTGACCTCCTGGTTCATAGGTCGATGCTTAACCACTGAGCCATGTTGGCTGGGCTGTACATCTTCTTTAGTGAGGTGCCTGTTAAGGTTTTGGGCCCATTTTTAAATTGTGTTTGTTTTCTTATAGTTGAGTTTTAAGAATTCTTTGTATATTTTAGATAATAGTCCTTTATCTGATTAGCCTTTTGCTAATATTTTCCACTAGTCTGTGGCTTATCTTCTAATTTTCTTAACATTTTCTTTCTCAGAGCAGAAGTTTTTAATTTTAATGAAGAGCCTTATATATCTGGGATAAATTCCACTTGGTTGTGGCATATAATTCTTTTTATAAATTTTTGGATGCAATTTGCTAATATTTTGTTGAGAAATTTTTTTAGGATCTCTGTATCCATGAGAATTATGGGTTTATATGGTCTGTAGTTTTCTTGTAATGTTTTCATGAGGTTTTGGTATTAGGGAAATGCTGACCTCATAGAATGAACTAGACAGTATTCCCTCTGCTTCTATCTTCTGAAAGAGATTGTAGAGAATTGGTATAATTTCTTTCATAAATATCTGGTAGAATCCACTAGTAAACCCATTTGTGCCTTTTGCTTTCTGGTTTTGAAGGTTATTAATTATTGATTCAGTTTTCTAAATAGATATGAGCCTATGCAGTTTGTCTATTTCTCCTTGTGTGAGTTTTGGCAGATTGTGTCTTTCAATGAATTGATCCATTTCATCTATATCAAATTTTCATTTTCTCTTCATTTTTTAAGCCTATCGGCAATACTTAATTTTTTACTTCTATTAGTGGTTGCCCTAGAGTTTTCAATATATAAGATGGGGCAAAAGTAGATTTACAGTTGTTAATATGGAAAATAATAAATAATAATACAAGAATAAACTCTGTTTTATATACTCATAACTATAAACCTACTTCTGCCCTACCTGTACATTTACAATAATCCAAGTTCACTTCACATAACATTATATCACTTCACATGTAGTGTAAGTACCTTGCAATAATAAAATAATCCCAATTCCTTCCCTCTATCCCTGTGTCACTGCTGTTATTCATTTCATGTACATATAATTATGCATAAGCATACACATTGTTGCTATTATCATTTGAACAAATTATGAGGTTAGATCAATTAAGAATAAAAATAAAAGTTTTTATTTTTACCTTAATTTATCCCTTCTTTGATGCTCTTCCTTTCTTTATGTTTATCTGAATTTCTGACCTATATTCTTTTCTTGCTCTCTAAAAAACATAACATTTTTTGCAAGACAGGGCCATTGGCAACAAACTTCCTCAATTTTTCTTTTGTCTGAGAAAGTCTCCCTCTACTTTTGAAGCATAATTGCACACAGTAAAGAATTCTTGGTTAGTGGGGTTTCCCTCAAAACTTAAATATTTCACTTCACTCTTCTTGATTACATGCTTTCTGAGAGGAATTGGGTGCAATTATTATCTTTGTTCCTGTTTAGGAAAAGTGGCTTCTTCCAGAATTTTTGTCTTTATATTTGATTTTCTGTAGTGTGAAAATGATATCCCAAGGGTAGTTTTCTAAGGTATTTAACATGCTTGGCATTTTCTTTGCTTTCTGGATCTGTGGTTTGGTGTCTGACATTAATTGGGGGGAAATTCTCAGTCATTATTGTTTCAAATATATTTTCTTTTTCTTTTTTTTCTTCTTGTATTTCTATTACATGTATGGTATACCTTTTGTAGTTGTCACACAGTCCTTGCATATTTTTTTCTGGATTTTTCAGTCTTTGTTATGCTTTACTGTTTTGGAGGATTTTATTAATATACCATCTATCTCACAGAATAGATGGTATATTTCATCTGCTGTGTCCTCTATTAAGAAGCCCATCAAAGGCATTCTTCATTTTTGTTACGGTGTTTTTTACCTCTACTATTTCTTTTGGATTCTTTCTTGGGGTTTCCATCCCTCTGCTTACATTGACCATCTGTTCTTTATGATGTCTGCTTACGATACACATTGTTCTACACAACTATGATTAACATGCTAAGGACTCCCTTAGCATGTTAATCATCGTTGTTTTAAATTCTTGGTCTGATAGTTTGAATATCCTGCCACGTCTGATTCTGATGCTTGCTCTGTCTCTTCAAATTATGTTTTTTGCCTTTTGGTATGTCTTGTAATTTTTTCCTTGATGACTGGACATGATGTACTGGGTAAAAGAAACCGCTGTAAATGGGCCTTCAGTGATGCAGTGATGCGGTGTGGGGAGAGGGACACATCCCATAGTCCTGAGATTACTTCTCCGTGTTCTGTGAGTCAATGCCTCTGGATTGTGAGCAACTGTTTCTTGTTTTTTTCTCCCCCCTGAGCTGGGACAGGATGGCTTCACTGGGCTGGGATTGTCCCCAGGTCAGTTAGGATGTGGCAGTTCCTCCAGTGGGTTAGGCCCTGGTTAACAAGGTTACAATGAAGGTTAGCCTTGATAAGAAGAATGGAATGCTCTATATTCCAAAATGCTTCCTGACCCCCCATTCCCCACCAGAAGCCCAAGGCATTTTTCCCCCAATATTTACTGTGGTTATCTTGTTGAGCTCCAAGGCAAATCTCACAATATTATGGGGGCCTCTATGACTGGAGTTTTTAAACTCTCAGAGATTTCTGCCCTGAGCCTTCAGCAGTTCATTACCGTATTTGCCGGCGTATAAGACGACTGGGCGTATAAGACGACCCCCTAACATTTCCACTCAAAATACAGAGTTTGTTATATACTCGCCGTATAAGACTACCCCCTCTTCCGCACACCTTCCACACACCAAATAAAAGGTAAAACAATATCAGATTTGATTTTAACATTTTAATTTATATTCAAATGCTTATGACATGCAGGAAAACTGTCACAAGGCTGTATGTAATCAAACATATACATAAAACAGTGCAAGTTTATTACCGGTAAACATACCGGTAATTCACTAAAGAAAACACACTCTATAGACTGGTACCGTAGATGCTTCTCAGGAACACAGGCAAGCAGCCCACAACCTAGAGGGACTGTCAATGATAGAAGTAAGATAACAAATAGAGGTAGAGAGCAAGTGCCGGGCAAGTCCCTAGCAA
>NW_006383008.1:5795239-5799182 GCF_000327345.1 Myotis davidii
CAGCGCTGCTGATGCCTGAACGGTATGTGGAATGAAGTGGGCGGGCATCGGGAGGCCACTATGGCACGGGGCAAGCACTATGGGCAGTCTATCTGAAGTGTACCTGGCGTATAAGACGACCCCCCACTTGGAGGCATATTTTTCAGGGCCAAAAAAATCGTCTTATACGCCGGCAAATACGGTAATTATTATTCAGATTTCCCTACTTTTTCATCAGTTCCTGCGAAAGTTTCAGCTCATAAGTCTGTCCTTGGCTCAGCCAGGACTACCTGTTTTTGCCTGTTGCTCTCTCCAATCTTGGGGGCAGCAGTTTGCCCTGTGTTCTCACTTCTCTTATGGATCTGAGAAGAGTTGTTGATTTTATTTATCTGTTCAGCTTAAGGTTAGAACAGAACAGAACAGTGACTTCCAAGATCCTTATGTGCAAAACCAGAAGCCAGAAGACAAAAATAAAATTGTTTTACTTAACAGGGAGTAATTATAAAAAATAATTTTACTGGTGAGTTCCCTCAAAGTTTCAAGTAACATCTAATTTTAACACCACACGAATTTTGGCAGAGTGTTGGGGAAAAAATGGAAAGCTACCAAGTTCATTTTATAAAGCCAGCATAATGCTGTAATAACCTCACAAAAGTATCACACAAAAAGATAATTATAGACCCATTTTGTATGTAAAAATAGATCTGAAAATTCTAAACAAAAATTAGCCATAAAATTCAAGCATATATTGGTGGAACATCAAGTTCTGAAAAAATAAAACTTTATCTTATAAATATGAGGATCATTTAATATTAGGAAAGTGCATTAATGCTACATTTCAAATCAATCTGCCAATTAAGAAAAGTCATGTTATCTCAGTAATGAGGAAAATACAATGGCGAATATGTAAAATTCATTCTTCATTTTTAAAGGAGCCTCTTTTAATTATTTTTTAAACATCACAGCTTTACTGTAAAATTTAACAAAGCAAAAATCTATATTAAGTGAAAATTCCCACCCTTAACCGCACCTGCATCTCAATCTATTTGTCCCTTCCCAAGAGATGAGCACCAGCAGCAGACAGGTATGCATCCTTGAAGAACTCTTTCATGAAATAAGTAAAGGGGCTGGTAGATACACATGCATATGTCTATAATAGGTTTCATTTTGTAAACAAAACTGTACATACAGTTACAGAACCAGCATATTATCAAATTACATAGCAGTAATTATATTATAAATAATGCCACAGTATAGAAATATTCACTGATGAGAACAGGAGAATAGGTGATTTGAAGGGTAAACATACTTTAGGGGTTAAATGTTCCCACTTCGAAGAATATATCCTAAGAAACTCAAAACACCAATCAGGAAGAATGTATGCACCCCTATGTTCATAGCAGTGCAATTTACAATAGTGAAGATTTGGAAACAGCCCAAGTGCCCATCAGCAGATGAGTGGATAAAAAAATAGTGGTACATTTACACAATGGAATACTATGCAGCTGTAAAAAGGAAGGAACTCTTACCATTTGCAACAGCATGGATGGACCTGGAGAGTATAATGCTAAGTGAAATAAGTCAGTCAGAAAGGTAAATATCACATGATCTCACTCATACATGGAATCTAATGAGCAAAATAAACTGATGAATAAAATAGATCCAGAGACATGGAAGCATGGAACAGACTGATGAATTTCAGAGGGACGGTGGGGGAGGAGTAATTAACTTGGGAATAACTTATATGCATATATGCATAGCCCATGGACACAGACAATAGTGTGAAAGCCTGGGTGGGGGTGGATGCAGGGTGGAGGGGCATCAATAGGGGGGAAAAAAACACAAAGAGGACATCTATAATACTTTCAACAATAAAGATAATTTTTTAAAAAATGTTTCAAACTATTACCAAATCTCCTTACAAAAAGTTTATTTATTTAAACTCCCAGGTACAGTATATGAAAAATTATTTTCCCCCCAAATTCACAGTATTGGTTGGCTTCAGCCTCAGGAGAGGAAAAAATGATATTTCAGGGGACAGCTGTGAGAGACTGCTGGGCTGAAATCCAGTCATCTCTACCTTTGAGCTGATGAATCTGAACAAGTTACATACCCTCTATGTGCCTCAGCTCCTCATTTGTTGTGATGATTGAGAGTTTATTCCTAAAAAGTTCTTATCATCATGCTTTGTGGGGGAGTTTCAAATATACACAGGATGTTAACTTTTTGCCTGCTATGTATGCTCTAGTTTTTAATCCCTCTCTGTAATTTGCCATTTATTTTAAATTTTAGGTCATTTTCCTAATACCAATTTTAAACTTTTTTACAAAGCTCTGTTTTTTCCTACATTGCTTCCAGATTTCATGTGTTTCTTGAGGAAATCTTAGCATCTCATAAAATATATGTATATGTAAAGCTCTCATAGTTTTATTCTAATTCTTTTATAATTTAGTTTGTTATGTTTAGGTCTTAAATGCACTTGGTATTTTGTGTTTATGTGATACAACGTAGAAATGTCTACTTTATGTTAGATTCATAGATAATTATTTCAACATTGTTTATTCATTTATTTGGCAATCCATATTTTCCCATGGATTTGGAAAGCTGACATTGCTATGTATATACAATATGTATAAATTTTATAACACCCACACACATATATTTCTGGATTCTCTTTTCAGTAACAATGACTTACAGGGTGGGGCAAAAGGAGGTTTACATTGTTTGTATGGAAAATAATACAATAATTTATAAATAATAATGCAAGAATAAACCCTGTGTTTCATGTACTCAGAACTGTAAGTCTCCTTTTGTCCCATCTTGAATTTTTTGCCTTTCCTGCACAGTGCTATACTTTCAAAGTTATTACAGTTTATTCACATTGAATCTTCATAGAGCAAGTGCCCTCTTTTGAAGTATCTCAACTTTAAATTATTCTTGAGCACTTCCTCTACCAGATGAACTTCAGAATCAGCTTATCAGCTTACATAAAAGTCCTCCTGCAATTTTTATTTGTATTGCACTAAATTTATATATTAATTTATGAAGAACTGATCATCTTTTCAATTTTGAGTCCTTTAAACTAGGAATTAGTATGTCTTACCACTAATCAAAGCTTTTTTTAATGCTCTGAACTAAAGTGTTTTTGTGTGCTTCTATTTTTTGTGGTTGCTTGTTTATATTAAATTTATCTTCATTGTTGAAAGTATTACAGATGTCCCTTTGAACTAACATTTTGTGATCTTCCATACACACACACACACACACACACACACACACACACACTAGAGGCCCGGTGCACGAAATTCGTGCACGGGGGATGTGGGGTGGTGTGTCCCTTAGCCCAGCCTGTGCCCTCTTGCAGTCCGGGACCCCTCCCTCCTTACTGCCCACCTGCTTGCTGCTTCCTACCTCTTGGCTTGCTGCTCCCTAGTGCTGCCGTGAAGGCTCCCACCACTGCTGCTGCACTCACCAGCTGTGAGCCCCGCTTCTGGCTGAGTGGCACTCCCCCTGTGGGAACACACTGACCACCAGGGGGCAGCTCCTGTGTTGAGCGTCTGCCCTTTGGTGGTCAGTTCATAGCCACCAGGCATTCCACCATTCGGTCAATTTGCATATGAGGGTTTTATTATATAGGATAGGATATTGAATGTGAACTGTAAATGAAAAATAAAATTTAAAAAAGAACCAAATAAAATTTTAGATCTGAAAATTTTTTAATATATATATTTAATTCTCACCTAAGGATGTTTTTAAAATTGATTTTGAAAGCGAGAAACATCCATGTGACAGAGAAATACCAGTGGGTTGCCTCTGCACCTGCTGACCCACTGGGATCTAACCTAAACCTAAGTATGTGCCCTAACCTAGAATCCAACAGGAAATCCTTTGGTGTACAGGTTGAGAGTCTGACCAATTGAGCCACCTGGCCAGGGCAGATCTGAAAAAATTTTTGAGGGAACCT
>NW_006383008.1:5799266-5806615 GCF_000327345.1 Myotis davidii
AGAAACCAATTGATGTCTCTCACATTAGTTTCTGTCTTTCTCCCTCCCTTCCACTCTCCGGAAAAAAAAAAAATCAATGCAAAAATGTCCTCAGGTGAGGATTAACCAAAACAAACCAACAAATACCCATCCCCAGTGTGATTATTGAAGGAGCATATGTAGTATTTGTTGAATGAGCGGGAAGGAATGAGACTTCACTTTCTAACTTTTTTAGCAACTCTGCAAGCCAGAGGGTTTATTTTTTATTTTAATTTCTATTGATTGATTATTTTAGAGACAGGAGGGGAGCGAGAGAAATACCAATGTGTTGTTCCACTTATTATGCTCTCTTTGGTTGCTTCTTGTCTGTGCCCTAACCAGGATCCAACCCACAACCTTGCTGGATCAGGAGGAGGTTCTAACCCACTGTGCTGGGGGCTGCCTGTCAGGGCCCTCAACAAAACCCCTCTGGCTGCCCTGGCCCCTGCCATGGGTCGGAGCTCCTCTGCCACAGTAAAGGTTTGGGTTCAATTCTGCCAGGGCACCTGCTTAGGTTTCGGGTTTGATCCCCGGTCGGGCTGACTGCTGCTCAGGAAGTGACTGAGGGCCGTGTGCTCTCTGTGGGGAGCTGGGGTTCCATTGTCAACCTGGCCAACTCTGATCCCTGCTATCCCCACTCCTACATCAAAGACGACTTCAACTATGGCAGCTGCGTGGTCTGCCAGCGTACACATCCTCATGGGTATGTCACCCTCTCTGTGGCTCACCAGGCGTGGCTGCTGCGCAGTCGCCCCAGAGGTGGATTTTCGGGTTCCCAGGGAGAGCGGGGTCGGAGGGAAAGCACTTCACCTGTAGAGGAGCACCCGTCCTGTGCAGGGCTCAGAGGGTTTGTGTCTCTGATCCTGCCCTCAGCAGCCCCAGCACTGTGGTGGTGGGGCTTGGTGCTCCTGGGTTTAGGCCCCCCCTGCAGGTTTGTTTCCGATCCTGCCCCAGCGCCATGGTGGCAGAGCTTGGGTCTGCTGGGTGCCAGTCCTTCAGGTTTGTGTCTCTGATCCCCCCAGCAACCCCAGCACCACGATGGCAGGGCTTGGGGCTGCTGGGTGCTGGCACTGCGGTTTGTGTCTCCGATCAAGCCCCTAGCAACCCCAGCACCACCTCAGTGGGGCTCGGGGCTGCTGGGTGCCAGGCTTCCCTGCATGTTTCTGTCTCCAATCCAGCCCCCAGCAGCCCCAGCACCATGATGGCAGGGCTTGGGGCTGCTGGGGCCTGATGGGAGACATAAACACACAGGGCTTCCATCAGGCTTCGCTGCTCCGGCCCCAGAGGCGTCAGGCTTCACTCCACTGCTTGGAGCCTATGTATGCAAATTAACTGCAGGTTCCATTTTCTAATAGGTCACTATTGGAAAATAGGAAAACCACTGATTGTTTATGCAGGTAAATACTAACTAATATCTACCTCAAATCAAGAAATAGCTACCTCAAGTCAGAATATTTACTAGAGAAATACAAACGCACTCTCAATAACATTCAATAAACAACTAGCTAACTACCACTATCACCATTACTATTTCACTTTGTTTTACAAGTTCTGACCAAAGCAATAAAACATAAAATAGGAGGGGGAAGCAAAATTCAAATGGAGGTATGGGTAAGACCCCCTTCTGTATTCCAGTCAGGGCTCCAAGCCAGAGGTGAGGAGAGGCTGAAATGCACTGCATCCTCCAGGGTGGGCTTGCACCTGCCCTGAGGAGCAGGCACTGAGTTCTACTTCTTTCTCACAGAGGCTCTATCCACGCACCAAACCAGCTACCCACATAGAGATGTCTACCTACATAAGGTATTTTCTTATCCTGTTCTTGCAAAAAGGTGACTTATAGGCTAGCACAGTCCTAGAACTGAGAAAACAAATTATTATTATTTTCAGATGATATGAGTATGGTGAAAGTCCAATAGAATTAACTTAAAAGGTATTTCCATTAATAAAATAAGTTTAAAGTCATCGGAAACAAGATATATAACTATTTACATTTATATGTAGACATATATATTGCAGTCAGCAAAATGTTCAAATGTGTCATTTTAAAAAAATCATTCACAATAGCAACCCAAAGCACAAAGTTCCAAGGAATATATTTAATAAAGAACAGTAGAAACTTAAGTAAATTAAATTATATAAGCCTACTGAAAATATAAAAGAGGGTTTGAGTGAAAAAAAAGATAGCATTTTGTGTATCTGGAAAAATATTGGAATATTTTAATGGGAAATGGTGGCAAAATAAAACAACACAAAGGGGCATTTTTGAAAGGTCAAGGCCCAATGCCGCTTTGCAGACAGCTCTCATCTCCTTCCGTTCTTACCCGGTGTCTCCTGACGCCCCTGGTTACAAATGGAGCTGAGGAGGCCACCGGAGTTTCAGTTCTGAGGGGGCTGGGATAAGAAAAATGTTGACCAAGATAATGGTTTCTCAGCTGGCCCTTTGAACTTAATTTGAACTCTTACATTTAGAGAAATGAGAACAAAACTGATTTGTCATGACCGACTTCGTGGACATCTGTGCAAGACATAATGGTTAAAAGTTAATCTCTTTGAGTCTCTGGCATAAGCACAGCTGTCCATACGTCATGGTGTCCATGTGCAGAGCACAGAGGTAGTGAGGGGACACTTCTCAATGTCTGAATGGGTGCCTGCTTGGCATCAGCAATCTGGAAGTGCTGAGAGGAGTGGAGATGGCACCCTTGGCAAGAGCTGCTGTTCCTATGTTGAGAAGAGCCAGCAATGGAGGGGACTTCTCAAAGTAGCTTTACCAGCTGTGGTTAGTGCTGTGAGAGGATGTGGAGATGGCATCCTTCACATAGGTCTTGCCGTACTAAGTAGAAGTAGAGAAGCAGTGGAGGGAGACTTGGGAACATGACCGGAGAGGCAGAGCAGGAAAGGCAGAATGTAGATCAGGGTTTCTGACCTCAGCGCCATTGACATTTGGGTTGAATAATTCTTCGTTGGTGGGAGAAGTGGGCAGCAGAGACTGTCTTGTGACTGTCAGAAATGTAACAACATCCCTGGACTTCACACATTAGATGCCAGGGGCACTCCCACACCGCACCCCAACAGCGACAACCAAAACGTTCTCCAGACATTGCCTCGTGTCTCCACGTGGGTGAGGAACCCACCCAGCTAAGAACCACTGATGTAGATAGATGGATGAGGAACCAGACTGAAACACTGGGACAGGTGTTTCAGGCATCGCAGCAACAAATGAGGGAGGGGCTTTGATGAATTCTAATTTTGATGCATATACATTGAGCATAGATTCATGTCACAATGGGCAAGTATATGTGCCTCCGCACTATGTGAAAGATGTTGTTTAACGGGTTAGGATAAATGAATGACTTTTTATTATCTTGGCCATTTCTTTATATTATTTGTCTACATTTCTATAGTGTTAAGTTTTTAAAAATAAACATGCACTACCTATATTCATCTAGCCGTTTTTTTGTGTGTTTTTTTTTCTTTTTGTCTTTTTTGTTATTTTAGTGCCTCCTATGTGTCAAGTAGACTAATGAGGATAGAGATTTGGATTGGAAATTCCAGGCAGGGGTGAAGTAGTAGACAGACCATAAACAATAAGCATAATAAATAATTATCACACTAGAAAGTGGTCAATTCCATTTATAAAGACAGTAGCAAGGTGATGTCTTTCAATAAAAGTTGTTCTTCACAAATACAAGGAGGCCGAGCTGATGTGGAGGCACCCTGTCCTCCCTCATGACCACTCCCTGCCATCCGTTCTCCGTTCCTGAGCGCCACAGACCTTTGGCACGAAACGGCCTTTCCGTAGGTTCCATGGCTGAGCTTTCTGTGGAGCTTCCGAAGGCCTCAGGGAGCTTCTCACTCCCTGATGATGATTGACCTTAAACCACTTTATCAATAGCCCTCACCGTCATCAGAATAGACACTGGCATCTACTTCCTAAAACCCTTAGAGTTCTCATGGTCATTTCATTACCTGATGCACAGAAAAGCTGGACCTCCTGCCACGATAGCTGGGGCAATGCTACACAGTGCCCTTCAAGAAGGCCGGGTCATGGAGGCTGAGCCTGTGAGTGGAGGCTGCCAGCTGGTTGCAACTTACCTTGCTGTGTAAAGGGGTTATTAAGTGACTCATTTAAATCCGAGACAAACACTAAAAAATGGGCAATGCATTCACATGGTCTGGAGGAGAGGAACAGATGATATGTTTGCTGCTATCTCAGTAATTAGGTAGATCGGGCCTCAGATAAATAAGACAGCTATCATTCGGGCAGGCCCAGGAAGGGACAATAGCACACCTTCTTTGCAGGACATACACGAGAAGGAGCTGTTTATGCTTCATTTCCCTGGAGCCTATGACATGGAATTTGATAGTCTTTTTTTGTGGCAGCAGCAAAATACATAGATTTGGGGGAACTTGGGTTAAACAAATTGTCTCATGGTTATACTTTTACTGAGAACTGACAGAAAGTCCTCTTCAGGATCTGCCCAAAGAACATCCAACTGAAAATATGTTTAAACATTTTCTATTGGTGCCAAATGAAAAACAAGCAAAATAAATAAAATAAAATCGAGGCTTAACTTCATCGTTGCACTTGCTGAAACCATTTTTTTGTCAAGTGGCTTCAAGTACCTTTGCAGACCTCGGAGAGGCCAAGTCCAGGCTCTCTGTCTTTGAAAGTTTCAGTAGACAGCAAGGTCCTCATAAGCATGAAGATGTCTTGTTTCTGGTAAACGCCGGTTTGAAAAAAACCCACTGACTTTACTGTGAAGACTTTGTATCAGTCCCTGGAGGCAAGCAGGGCAGTCGTCCAGAATTTCCTTGGCCGTCAGCACAAAGGAGGCTGCACATCAGTAACAAGGAGAAAACGGCAAACTTCAGCAAAAACAAAGACCTGTCCCGGCTTTAAAAGGAAGACAGAAAGAAAGAAAAACAGGACATATGATCACCTTCGTCGGCTGCCAAGTATAGGAAGTAGCTCCAAGTACTTTCTCATTTGCAATCTTCCTGTGTAAATGAGAAACTATAATTACAGCTAGAAAATCTGGAGAGAGAAATTCCACAAAGCCGCCCTGCGCGGACTGTGGATGGGCAGTGGAGTGGAGGCCTTTGAGTGAAGACAGGTCTGGAGTAACCGCCAACGGGCGGTCCTGTCAGCATCGTTCTCAAAACCAAACCATCTTTTTGTGAGCTCTGTAACGTGAGATACAAACAGAACTGAAAGCATGAGCTTCCGAGGAGCGTTGTGAGCAGGAAGAGAGCCTTTGGTGACCGTTAGGTGTCTCTGAACTGGTTTATTCCGTTTGATTTTGCTCTAATGGTTCCTGGTGGCTTTAAAGGAAGATGAAGTGGCTGTTCCACAGGTTGCACAGGTGCTTTTCACGACGGGATAGCAAGCCTGCCCAGGAGGGAGACCCAGGGAAGGCTGGTCCTTAAACCTGTTTCGTTGATGTGGTAAATCCACAGGTTTTGGATCAGAATCAAGTTATACATACATTTCCAACAAGTAGGCAATAAAACGTCACTTTATATTTCATATCTGTGTTCCATCTGCATTCCTTCTTTCTCATCGCTCTTGTTCTCAGCAATGAAACAAATTTAGTAGGGGGTAGCCTTGGAGACTGGGAGGTTACCTTGGGACATGCCTGTTGGTCCTGTTGTAAAGAAATGGGTTGCCAAACATGCTGGGAAGGATGCCTTTGTCATCTCACAAACTTGGGTAAGATGAGGCTTTGAGAGCCATCTTTACAGCCTTTGCTCTTTTAAGGCCCAAATATTTGAGGAAGCTAAAGGTTCACAAAAGATTACTCATTTCACTGGATATTGGAGATCCGCTGTAGCCTGCTCTTGATTTATTCATTCTGTAGAGAATGCTAAAAAAATAATTCTACCATGAGCCTTATTTCTTTTCTGCAAGTTATGCTATAAGAAAACCTATGTCAAGTGTTATGGGAATTATTATTGTACACTATGAAAGTATCATGGGAGTTGGACAATTTCAGTGTACGTTCTTAATAGAATCAGCCTTCTGAGATTTCTTTATTCCTACATGTCCCCACCTTGTTATGTACACATTAATGTCAAAAGGGAGCTTGACAATATCTGAGTACTGAACAAAATTATGTAAAATATGGAGTCATGATTCAGAAAAGAAAACCAGGTCACATCATCCTTAAAGGTGGGCAGACTTGAGCAGTCTTGGAAACAGCTGATAATATCTACTCCGGTGACTTGCAGAATTATTGATGGAACTGTTGATGACGTTAACAATGAGCATGATTACATCGCAGGCACCGGGGCTCTGCCATAGACAGGTGTGGGGGGAATCTTCACAGAGAATCTCCTGCCACTTGCATCCTCAGGAAGGTTGCTTGGTACACAAGGTCAAAGTCCATCAAGAAATAAGGGACTGTCACGATGCTGCCATTTCTCAACACATAACATTGCATCCCTAATGGAAAGTAATACAGCAAAAATGGTAAAGGAGAGTGAAAATTAGTAAAAATTGATATCATTCACTTTTGCCTTTTCATAATTAAAATATTTAAATTGCCAACAGGAGGTAGACTTGTTCAGGAGGGGGAAAAATGCCTATTTTCATCCTGTAGATACTTTGCAAACACCACGTGCAATTCTGTTCAAAGCAGTTTGTATTCAAATCAACTCTTACAAATGGAAGTGAGAGGCATGGTAAGTCACCCCTCCCAGCCGCTCCGCCGCCGCCCTGGGTCAGGGACACAGTCCTCTCAGAGTGCATCTGCTTCGGCCTTGAAGCTTTTAGTTGGGCACCTGATAAGTAGGGTTACCATGAACTACAACAGGGTCTAGAAGAGGCTCAGCACTTTGGGAGGGGGGTATGCTGACCTTGAGTTGCCATTGGGACATACCTAGGGAGATGCTCAGGAGGCAGTCGGAACTGCAAGTGGGCTGAGCCATCTGATTCTCCTCTCACCACTAGACCTTAATTCTGAGGCCCTCTCTTCAGCTCCTCAAGGCTTACCCAGCCAGAAAGGTACAAATTCCATAACAGTAATTTTGGGCATTTCGTGTAACCTATATTTCATTCAGACCATTTAAAATATAGCCTAAAATTGCTGAAAATATTTCTTGCTTTTTTCCCCCACATACTGCACTTCAACTAAGAAATTTAATCTTATTTATGTAGAGCATTTCACTGCAAAGTTGGTCTTTTAAAAAGATCCTCCATGGATATGATATATATATTAACCAATAAAAACAACAACTGTTAAATCACGAATCATCAGTAGAAAGGTTCTATTGTGCTCAAAAGGACAATATTCTTAAATTACATATATTGTAGAATCTTGGTTACTTCTCTT
>NW_006383008.1:5806637-5814652 GCF_000327345.1 Myotis davidii
GCTTTCCCTCCTCCCCCTCTCTCTCATCTATATGTATCTATACATGTATCTCTATCTATGTATATATCTATATCTGTCTATAAAACTGATGACATCCAAATTTATTTTCACAAATACTAGTACTTTATTATTCATAAAAATTTGAATGAATGCTAAGTTGGGAAGAGAGATACAGTACCTTTCGAAGTGGCCCTTCTTAAAATGACAAGTGACTTAGATAGTAGCTGTAGGAAGCAGAAGGCAGCACATCTGTATTGGGATTGAGCTGAACATTCTCTAGTTAAAGCTATTTTCATTTTATAACAAAAATCCTCATTGGGTTCTGTGGAGTGACCTGTAATTTCACTTCCTGGATGAAAATAGCTCAACTCTTAAAATTAACATACAAAATATGCAGCACAAAGCACTTGCTCTATATAATATAAGCACAACTGAGCTGTAACAAAGGCTTCATTATGTAGGCTGATTTTAGAAGATTTTGTAGCTCCAGGGGACATTAGAGATTTTGAGTATGTTTAAGCTATGTGGCATGACTGTCCTCAAATTTCATTTTCCAAGAATCATAGACCTAAAAGGATATCACTAGTTCACTTTTTCTAATTAGCATTGGACTCTATTTTTGTTGTTGTTGCAGACATTTATAGTTAATCATATGCATGGTTGATAAATCCATCATTTCAAAGCACTGCAGCATGAATTAATTGCTTCTTATTTGCTCTCTCAGAATCATAGCATCATTTTCCAAATACACAAACTCCTTTCAGCATCATTGGATCACTGTGATATTCTCCAAGTTGCCAAGGCCCTTCACCGGACCACACAGATGCATATGTTTTTCTGTGTTTTAGACGATCCAGTGCAGCAGTACAGAACAGAGAAACAAAGTAGAACCCTGAAAGTTCTGCTGGTGCACATGCCTGTGGGGTGAAGGCTTCTCCCACCGCTCTCCAGGGCTTGGTCCAGTCTCCCTATAAATTCTCCAGGCATTGGGACTGCCATCAGGTCCCTTGAGTTTCTCCTCTGGCTCTGTTATGTAGCTTAATACTCTTTACTCTTCAAAAGCTTCCCCTGACATTCAGCCCAAATGTTCTTTCGTCTCACTCACAATTAATACTCCCCAGGACTGACCTTTCTTGGAAGTACAATAAACCATCCCTTTCTCTCCTGAGTGCTAACACTCTTTACACCCTATGATCCCTCCCTTAACTCTTAGATGTCAGTGAAAATATTAAAGTGCACTCAGGATACACATTTCATTGCAGCTCAGCTCTTTGATAACAGTTCTTAACCTTCAGAAATCAATTCGAACATTGATCCATTCATTCAACAAATATTTCTGAACACCTACTGTGTACACAGCCTTGTGCTAAGCATTGAACCTAAGGGACCTAAGGCCCTCATCTACATTATTTAAAATCTACGACTTTCAGCTGCATCACTCATGGTAATAGGCTCAGCATGAATATAGTTTTTCCCCCTTTGTTTAAAACTTGATAATGTTTTCATGTAACAAGTATTATATCTCAAATTGTTAATGAAGACTAGACAATTTTAATTCATTTGGTGTAAGGCTAGGGCATTTTAAATATTTTATTCCAGAGTCTAGAGATGCCTTTTGTCCTCTAGTCTGACTATAAACTGCTGCGTTCTTTCCCCCTAACATCTGAAGACTACTTGGTTGGTATAGCTTTCATTATGACGGAACAAAGTCAAGGAGTGCTTTTTAAATCATTGTCTTAATTTCTTTGACTGTCTTTATAATAACAGATGTAATGAAAGCCTTTAAAAATATATTCTTTAAATTGCATTTCTCAAAATGAAAAAAAAAAAAACCTTCAAAAACAGACCCTTGTTTAGAATAAGAGGAAGCAGCCCAGGTAATCTCACAGGTACTATTTTCCTTGCTACTTCCAGATACTTGATCTCCTTAGTTTTAACTTCACCTTGGGGAGGGGGACGGGACTTCGATAACTCACTTCAGAGTGGGAGAGACGGAAGCTAATTTCTTTATTCCCGTTTTCCCCAACTGCTGCCCCCCTTTCAAGTACGATGGCAGCCCCCACCTTTCATGTACCCGGATTCAAACTTCTGCACTATCTTTACCTAGATCCTCTATAGTTCACCATTATCAAGTTGTACAGATTTTAACTGCCACATTTGTCTTAATTTGAGGCCACTGTTCAAGTTGAGAGCATAATTATACAGGTACGGTGAGATATTAGGTAGGCTGTGTACAAGTAAAGGGGTTTTACTATCATATGAACAAAGGAGGAACAGAAGTGCTGTAGAGATAGAAGTAATATTATGACAGTTCACATTTGTTGAATGTAACATTAAGTGTATAGACCAGGTTTTTCTTGTGTTTCAATTATTCCTCCAAAAACTTTGTTTCCTTGAAAAAAAAGTATCTTATGATTAAATAAACTAAGAAATGCTAGGTGAAAACAGATTCCTTTCTTTCCTTTAGTGTGGTAAAATATCTATCACATAAAATTTACCATTTTAATCATTTTAAGTGGACAGTTCAGTGGCATCAAGTAGCTTCACATTATCAATTCTCAGCTACTAACCATCTCCAGACTTTTTCATCTTCCCAAACAGACTCTGTACACCTTAGACAATAACTCCCCATTATCTTCCCCCTAACCCCTGGGAGCCACCATTTTAATTTCTGTCTCTATGAATCTGACCACTTTAGGTACTTCATATAAGTGGAATTCTACAGTATTTGTTCTTTTGGGACTGGCTAACTTGATTGTGTATAATGTCTTTAAGTTTCATCCATGGTATAGGATGTGTCAGGAATTCCTCCCTTTTTAAGGCTGAATAATATTCTATTGTATGTATAGGCCACCTTTAGTTTAGCCATTCACCCACCAATGGACACACGCTTGCTTCCACCTATTAGCTATTGTGAATAACTCTGCCCCGAAAACTGGTGTACGGATATCTACTTGATTCCTTACTGCTAATTTTTAGGGTACATGCTCAGGAGTGGAATTGATAGATCATATGGTTTTTCAGTGTTTGATTTTTTTGAGGAAAAGCCCTACTATCAATAGGTGTCTTGATTGCAGAATCTTCATAAGCAAGCATGCACTAGGACTTTCCAGGAGGGAAGCTTACTAGAGCCTGTTTCTCCAACTTTATTTGACTACCAAGCCTTTACAACTTGCAGGTAAAAATGCATGGAGGGATGAAGTTGGGAAAACAAAAAGCCTTGTTTTGCCAAAATATAAACTATGTTCATGAATCAGTGGGTTTCTTTGGCATCCAGAGACCCAAAAGAATTTCTCACCATCCTTATATAGAGATTCCTTTTCGTTGTTTAAGCGTGTGTTCATCGTATGAGAAATCAGTGCACTATTTGCATTTACCTGATTCTGAGAGAAAGACTTTTGTTCAGAAGTTGTTGATACGTAAGTATAATTGAAACAAAGAGGCAAGAAGGGACAAAAGAATGCAGAGAAGAAAGAGTAATTATTCCAAAAGCACTTAGAACACCCTGGTCACATGGTAAGCACTATATTTGTACTTATTAAATAGGTAAAGGAAATACAAGCTGTTTAAATCACAATATTTTTAGAACATCCAAAATGGGGAGGCGTGTTTTCGGCTCCTGCACTTCAGGGCAGAGGGGGCCTAGGTGCTTCCCACCCATGAAGAAGCAGAAGAAGAATGAGTGGAGTGGAAGATCATTCATGCCTTGCATCTCTCAGTGCTTAGTAGCATGGAAGCTGTTTTTGATGAATATCCACCGTGTCTGGGAAGTTAAGATATTTCATTCATGGCCCTGTAGAATTTTACTAGTGTGTGAGAATAGTAAAAAGGGGGGAAAGAAATGTTGAGATTTTAATTAGGTACTTCACCCCACTCAATATGGAAGGAATTAATGTAACTTCAATAACAAGATTTTGTATTTCTATTGTAACTTGTAATGACCTAAGAGCAACCAGCTGAGTTATAATTCTTTCTGTCTTCTGTACACAAATTCACTTGTTTTGGTTCATTAATCAAAACCACCTGGCAATATAAAACAAATAGGACAATTAAAGAAATGCTGCAAACTCATATGCATTAAGACCAGAGCACATGCTACCTATCGATGGCCCAACTGCTCTGCCAGCGTGTTTGGAGAATCTGCTAGTGAGAATCAAACACCATCCTCCTTAATAGCATCCGTCACCACAACACCTAGTCCAGTGGTCGGCAAACTCATTAGTTAACAGAGCCAAATATCAACAGTACAACGATTGAAATTTCTTTTGAGAGCCAAATTTTTTAAACTTAAACTATATAGGTAGATACATTGTTATTAACTTAATTAGGGTACTCCGACGCTGGCCTTTGCTAAAAATGTCCTCAATCTGATTGAGGTACGTTCACTGAGGTCGACCCTTCCAACTCTCCCATCCACACTCGTCTTGTGTACTTATTTCATCTATCTCCTTTCCGAAAACCGACTTCTGCGTATGGGCCACGAAGTTTCAATCGCACTGTACGTGCACGCCCGCACTTGGTATTTTGTGGAAGAGCCACACTCAAGGGGCCAAAGAGCTGCATGTGGCTCATGAGCCACGGGTTGCCGACCACTGACCTAGTCATACAAGTAGAGTTCAATTTCTATAGTAAGATAAAAGAGACCATGCCAGGTATCATCTTGAGAAGCTGGTCTATCTTACAAAATGACAATGTTAACAGTACTTTCACTTTTCTATATACATATGCACTTACCCATTTCAGAGCATATATATGCTCCTGATGCTTAATTATGAATAAGAAAGTCACTTCCCTGGAACAAATATTTGGATATTCACAACTAAGACACACTGAAGATTCCTAGAATGTCATATATAACTTCCCACACATGTTAGCAATCATTTGAAATACACTTTACAGAAAACACACTACAAATAAAATGCCATGAGAGCAAAACATGTTTTCTGAATAACCACATTTGTTTTACAAAGCATGAATTCCCTTAAAATCTGGCCAAACGATGCTAAATTATCAAATGGACTGGGTAGCAAGACTGATATTGTTTTCATGTTTTCACAAAGGCAATATTCTAGGAGAAGCAAACGTATTTCGTAAAGGGAGCTGGTATAAACCCCTGTGCAGTAGCAGGAAGGCACACAAAGCTTGGGATCAGAGGCATCGAGATGGCTAGATCTGGGACATAGATGAGAAATTGATATTGTCTCTCTAATGTTCAATCTTATTTTTCATAAAAGCCACGACATTAGGCTGTTGATTCTTAAGCTGCCACACCAACTGAGGCTACTTTGTTATAAGCCTCCCCATGTCCTTCGATAAATAACATGGGACTGGCAGGTTTCTGCAGGGGTCCTCTTAGGTTCCATCTACAGAGATGAAACTTTCCATTCCAGATCAGAGCCCTACCTATCAGGCACGGAACGGGTCACATGACTCACCACTGAAATGAGCAAAATCATCAAATTTTCTGGCTTTTTAAAATACAGAGTGCACAGGAATTCAAGACTTCCTTATTTTGTAGTAACTCTGAGCTATTTTTAATATATTGAAAAGTTTGTATATTATTCATTTATTCATGAAATATTTATGAAGCACATACTATGTGCTAGACACTAGTCTAGTTGCTAGGCCACAGCATTGGGGAAAAAATAAAAGAGACTAATTCCCTCCATTCATAGACTTGGGGGGAGTGGAGGGAAAGACAGTATACAACATGAACTACATATATGCTATGTGAAATAGTGACAACTGATGAAAGCTAAAGGGAAAGGACTGAGAATGTGGGAGTAATTGCAGTGTTAAACAGGAGGGCCAGGGCAACAGGAAGGACAAAGTGCCTGCGGCTAGAAATATGCTCATGTGTTCAGACACCAGCAAGCAGGCTCCAGTGTCTGGGACTGAGCGATGGGAGAGGAGTGAGTGAAGAAGTCAGAACCGGAAGGTGGGGGTCAGGGTAGGGGCAAATCTTCTGGAGCTGTGTGAGCCTCTGCACATCTGCGTTCCCCTGGACATCACTCAGACACAATTCAACATGAGTGATGATGCTGGGCCTGAGATACCCGGGGTTCTGCCTGCCATCGCAAGGTCTTCGTATTTGGGCCTTTCCAGTTGTGGGAAATAGGATATTGTGATCCTGTATGGCTGTGCAAGCACCTTAAACAGTGTAAAAGGTAATAAAATATCACCTCTCACCCAGAAAGGTCACAGTCTGCATCCTAGCCTGGACTTGCCCTTACCAAGCATAGATCCTCAACTCTGGCTCAGATAAAGGCCACCCGAAGCAGCCATTGTAATGATCTGTGCTTTAATTTAAATCTCAGTGTGGGAGCTGGTGGCAGAGCAGGATCCTGAGTCACCTCCGCACACCAAATCTGCACACCAGATCTACCCACTAAATCTTCAAGTACACCTGGGACAACTTTCTCTGGGAAATAAAAAACATAGACTCCTTTGAACTGGCAAACAAGGGGAAGGCCACATGGAAGCGGGTAGCAGAGGCTGGGACACAATCTCACCACAAACCCCCACCTCCCCACCCCCACACGTGGCCCACGGCCTGGAGGAAGCTCAAACCTGAGCTGCTCCATGAGGAGAGAGGGTTTGAATCCCCAACTTTTAAGATCTGCAGCTGAGGAAGGAACCTCCCAAATATCTAGCAAGACCCACAGAATGGAGCAACCTGAGCACCACATGCAGGCAAGGGCTCAGGCCCAGCACGGAGTACCGCCTGAAGGGCGCAGGGGCTGGAACCAGCAGAGAAAGAGTTATTTAAGTTGTCAGCCCCCCGGGGCACAGCCAGAGGCAGCAGACAGGAGCTTGGCCTTTCTGTCAAAGAGTCCTATTTGCTTGTCCTGAGGCTTCTGGTTTGATGCAAATCTAGAGGCCTATAGATGTCAAATTATCTTACAAAGTAGCAGTTGGCACAATTGCTATATACTATGTTAGAAAAGCAACTCAGATGGAACAAGCCATCACTTTGGTTATATGCTCTAAAATAAGTTTCATTAAAAGACTATTTATAAGCCCAGCTATTGTGGCTCAGTGGTTGAGCATCAACCTATGAGCCTGGAGGCCACAGTTTGATTCCTGGTCAGGGCACATGCCTATGTTACAGGCTCAGTCCCCAGTAGGGGATGTGCAGGAAGCAGCTAATCAATGATTCTCTCACATCATTGATGTTTCTATCTCTCTCTCTCTCTCTCTCCCTTCCTCTCTGAAATCAATAAAAGCATTTTTTTTAAAAAAAAAAAGACTACTTGTAAGAATGAGAAAGTCTGCATATGCATCTGTTTATGTTTATGTACACATCTAGATTCACAGAAGGCTCAGGATTGTTTAAGAGAGCTTATTTTGTGAAAGAGGAGGTGAGAGAGGAAGAACAGGAAGGAAGAACCTGTGGCTAAGTGATTTGACTTCTCTGGGACCCTGTTTCTTCATCTGTAGACACCCACTGAGTTTCAACAGGAGATCCAGGTTACATACACCTTACTTTTACAGCAAAATAAACAAATTTCAATGTGATTATCAAAGTTAAATTCTTCCATTGTTATTTTTACCTACACATCAATATAACCCGTTTAAATTCCCGAATTATCTTCTCCTGAAATTAGAAAATGGCTCTTTGATGCAGCATGCCATCAACAGGTGTTAGACCAGCCAATTTGGTCGATGGAGATAGCAATTGAAGTAGAGACTTGCAGTGAGCACAGCTGTGGAAATATCCCATGTAAACAAGGTCACACAAGACCCATCCTTTTCTGCCAATACTCATTGCCTCAGTAAATTGGTCCAAGAGCCATCTCACTCTGGCCTTTTTCCAAGCCAGTGATGAATCCCTTTATCAAAATCACTGTCAGGTAAATCTTGTATAACCTTGACTAGGGTATTCCTTAAACTTTAAGAGATGGAACACTTTGTAATGTATTTTCAAATTGAAAGTCACTTATCCTCTTAGCACCCCAAGGAGGTTTATGAACCAAATGCATGCTAAGAAATATTTTGAAAAGAACCATTTAGAG
>NW_006383008.1:5815584-5817459 GCF_000327345.1 Myotis davidii
GTTCTGAGCATTGTGTCACGCTAAGAAAATGTTTAGTTAGTTAGTAAGTGTAAATTAGTTTAATTTGGCATCCAAAGTAAGAATTTCTCGAGGCTAAATGCTAATGCACAACATTAGTGCTTCACAATTAGGATTCAGAAATGTTCAGCATTCATTCTAATGTTGCAGGTCTTCTAGGAAAAAAATATTTTAGACAATTAGGTCTATTTAAATCTTATAGTAAATTCAGGAAATGTGTTTCTTTTTCTTTTCACCAGACAATAAAAGCAGTATCTGCAGCTTGAAAGAATCGATTAGATAACAAGGCAAGAGGTATTTCCAAGTGTGATCTTGTCTGTTCTACTATTTGTGACATTAAACAACCTGCTGAAGTTCTCTAGGTTTCAGTTTTTCCTTGTACAGACATAATGATGTGCCTATTTTATTTCAGTCGTGTTAAAATCCTGACTAGATTGGTGTTCAGTATTTTTATAAAAGAGAGTTAAATGAACCAACCATATCACAAGGCCAAGGCCACAAAACCCACTCTCACTAGTTGCCTACCTTTGCCTGATGCCCTAATCCAATTTTTTTTCAGGCCAAATGATCTTGGCGGTAGAAAGTAAGACTAAACATCTCTTTCCTTTTATAAGAACTCTAAACATCCCACCAGCTAGTATATGTCAGTTGAACGGGCACCTCATTGAAATATTTGTGAACTCAAGCCCTGGAGAGGAGCATGTAAATGGAGGACCGACCAATGGAAAGTTGGCATACCCACCTGCTTTGCAAATGCTGTGGATATGGAAAGCTGAAAAAAATCTGGAGTTTTCTGGGCTCCACATTCTCATGAAGGAGGACATTGCCATAAACTATCATCTTATCAGCAATCTCAGTGGGCATTGTGTCCTCAGACCCTTTGTCAATTACCCCACCACAATCACCACCAGCCCTCAACCCTATCGCTTGAGATCCTCCCGGCCTTCTCTATAAAGAGTCTAATGGGTCACAAATCTTCAGGTCGAGAGCAGAAAGGCTGGTAACCCTTGGTCTAGCTATTTTGTGTCCTTTTTGTGCTCATTTTAATTCATGTACTCCTATGTCTCCACTTGCCTTAAACATAAGACAGAGAAGAAAATGAAAGAATAAGGAGAAGAAAATGAGAACGTATAATTTCAAATTGAAGTATTTTGGTGTCATATCTTAGCCACCACCTCTGATAGGTATTAAGGCTAAAAGCCTTTTGGGAAAGCTAGAAAAAAAACTGTAAACATCAAAGAAGTCCATTCCTCTGCTATGATTTTTTTGCTTGAATAAGTCAACATGAAGTTTTTGTATCTAATTTCATAACTCTGGCATAATCTCTGATTCTGGATTTATTCAAAGTTCTTACAATGAAAACAATCAATTTTGTAATAGAGCAAAAAATAATGTTATTTTTTCCCTCTGTTGAAGGTATCAAAGATAAGAATTTTTTTTTAATTTTTAAGAAAGTAATCAAAACATAACTTATTAACAGATGCTAAAACTTGATCTAACTAAACTCTGAACATGACATCTTGAAATAAATATTCCGACAAATAAATAATATGTTACATGGAAAAATTATGCAAGTTTATCATTTGTCTCATAAAAATCATTGCTGAGGTCTAGATATCATTTTGGGGTTTAAAAGACTCCAGTATTAAACCATGGCATAAAATGCAAAGAAAGTACAAAAACCTGCTGTTGTTTTTTTTCAAATATCACTAGACAGCTAAATGAAATAGTCATAAAATGTCAAAGCATGGAATAAAGTCCCAGCATGCACAGATAATCTAATTGAGGATAGGATCTCTGAGACCCCCCACAATCCTACCATGAAATTCCTGATGAACCCTGGCTGTAACCAACCGC
>NW_006383008.1:5818167-5821202 GCF_000327345.1 Myotis davidii
TCTGAAAGCAACGATATAAATGCTGAAGGTATGTGGGACTTCATAAACATACCTCATAATTTAAAACCTTTGAGGAAATTCAAAAGAGAGGCTAGGACCCCATTCTTCATAATTTACAGATGGGTGACTTTTGCTTTTTCTCTGCTTTTATTCATGAGAAATTCCTAGAGATACCCGTGGCTCTCTGCTTGTGCCACCTGCAGACTGTATAACCAAGGAAACTGTCTGTAACAGATCCCTGGGGAGGTCTCTTTGAAGAGTTTGCCCAAGTTCACAAATTCTCCTTTGTACTTCTGTAAATATCAGGAAGAGGTAAACATGAAGAAAGAAAAAAAATCACCAGCATAGATAGTAAAAGGATGTTAATGAGAGGAAATAGACTGGAATTAAGACGAGAGAGGTTTTAGTCCAAATATCAAGGGGGTAAAAAGAACTTACTGATAATAAACCCACTGGATTAGAGTATTGAATGATTTTTAAAAGAAATAATGACATTAAAACCATTTCATAGTGAATATTTACACACCCCCCCTCAATTTTTTTTTTTTTAAAAAAGAAGAAGACCTTTAAAAAGTCCAAGGCTACAACAGCTCCTAGAGGAGAATGTAGCTATTGTTAATATGCCACACATATTTTTATAATTTAGCACTTTCTGGGATATCCCTTGAAACTAAAAATACCTAGTATTTACAATTTGCCATTGTTCTAAGCTCTTTAGATACATTATCTGGTGTTACCCTCACAACAACCCTATGAAGTCAGTACTATTTTTACAGATGAGAAATTTGAAGCATTTGAGACTCCAAGAAGCTAAGTAACTTTCTCAAAGTCACCAGTGACCGAGCAGCGGAAAGATTCAAAGTGGGGGTGTGAATTCTGGGTGGGAACCCTTGTGTAGAGTTCTGCATAATAATTATCTTAATTTAAAACATCAAGTTATTATATAGCTGATTCAGCTTTCAACAACTGTTACCCTTATACATGGTCAAATGAAACAAAATTATAAAATAAGTGAAATTTGTCTGCTTTGTACCTTTCTGTGTCCTTCTGCTGAGCCCCGTATCTCCTTTCAGATCTCCTCCCACAGCCCTGGGCAACTACTATATGTATATTTTTTAACCTTTCCCCCTCACAACACCTGTTGTCAGTTGTAATACTGACCTAATAACGCATTCCAAGTGACGAGAGCCTCCTCGTGTATAGTCAGTGTTCAATAAGTATTTACTGAATGACTATTGAATAATAAGGCATTGCCTTCCCCACAGATCATCTGACTGACTTTCTAGCACCAAAAGTTCTAGGACTCAGCAGCTGATGAACTTAACACTTTCACATTGGTACTTACATAGCTGAAATAAGAACGTCAGAGTTATGTGGTACAGTTTGCAAGGCTAATCTCACTTGCCTGTGCTTAAGCTAGCTGCAGTGATAAAGAAAGAAATGGGAAAAGGCCCTGGGTAGTGTTGCAGAAGATTAAAACAAAGATTAATATACCCTTTGAATGGAGGAAGGAGGAGAAAGGCAGTTTCTGGGGCAGGAGCTAGAAAGAGTAACAAAAGAACTCTCCACAGTGGAATTTCAGCATCAGAGCATTCCAGGGAAGCCGAGCTCCGGCTCAGCAGAGAACATCTGCCAGTTGCTTCCAAATGAAGGAGAATCATTCTTCCAATGAGAAAATAGTGATGAAGGATCGCCTTAGACAGGAGTAAAACTGTATTTTTACAGTGCCAACCTCAGGCTTATTTTTTTTTAATATCCCCTGAACATTTGTACGTGCGGCAAGAGGAAGAGAAGCGGAATGCAGTTCCCAGAATTAAAAGCATATTGGAAAAACAGTTTCATCAAACGTGTGCCTAATTTAAACATTCAGAAATTTGATTAGGTTGAACCCTATAAAGTTGCCATTTTTGTGAACCAAAAATGGCCAAAGAGAGGCAATTTTATATGGTTCAACCAAAAAGAATATGTCAGACTAATTGATACGTGGCTGTAAATCACAATAATATCTAATATCTGTAAGTCACCTTTTGCTGGTAAAGTGACTTTCCTATCGTCACATGGGGGGCAGTTGGGAAGCTTTCTGACTGACGAAGTCTCCTTTCATCAGACCGTAGGTGCCACCCGGAGCATTTACTCATTCAGCAAATACAGAGGGACATTAACCATGGGCCACGCGTGGTGCTGAAGGTCATTTTTCAATACGGAGGAACCACCTGCTATTTCTTGCCCAACTGTTGACCTCCAAGAGCAATCCCATATGAGTTAGATCAAAATTGTAGGAGGGACAGGTGGTGATGAGAAATGACAAGGAGCCGAAACCGGTTTGGCTCAGTGGATAGAGCGTCGGCGTGCGGACTGAAGGGTCCCAGGTTCGATTCCGGTCAAGAGCATGTACCTTGGTTGCGGGCACATCCCCAGTGGGAGATGTGCAGGAGGCAGCTGGTCGATGTTTCTCTCTCATCGATGTTTCTAACTCTCTTTCTCCTTTCCTCTCTGTAAAAAATCAATAAAATATTTTTTTTAAAAAAAGAAATGACAAGGAGTTGCAGATACATGAGATTGATCCGTTGTGTGTGTGTTTTTCTCCGAGGAAACAAACGTGCATTTTAGACACCAGGGCCAGCAGGGAAAGGAAGCCAGTCTGGGCCGGAGCAGCTTTAGAAAGCCGTCCAGTCCTGCCTTGTAGCCACAGCCTACTCTGCCCTCACGGACGGTAGAGCGAGGGTGGAAACAGTTCTTTCCGGGGCAGTGGATGTGGGCCTGGCAACAGCAGCAGCAGCGTCAGCATCGCCTGGGCGTTCGTTAGAAGTGCACATTCAGAAATGCCTCCCCCAGACCTGCTGAATCAGAAACTCACCCAGGTCCCCCAGCAATCTGATTTAACAAGCCCTCCAGGTGCTCTGCTGACACGAAAGTTTGAGAAACATGGTTTTCGGGAAAATGAGAGATCGTGCCAAGGGTTAAGGAGGTTAAGAGAGTGCGGGAACCCAAGGGAAGCAAAAGAATCCAGGCAGTCCAGTCAGAAATACAAATCC
>NW_006383008.1:5821247-5843435 GCF_000327345.1 Myotis davidii
TCCCTGTCAGTGGGCATTGAGTCGATGAAAAATAAAAACAGGAATAACAGCAATGACTAACACTTATTAAGAACTTATTATGTCCTGGCTAAGTACTTTACAGAGGTTTCAGTTACTCCAGAAGCAACCTATGAAGCAGATAGGTTTACTTAACAGATAAACCTAACAGGTTAAATAACTTCCTATTTGCTGTGGCCCTAGCAAGTCACAGAACTAATTCAAAGTGAGGCAATCTGACTCCACTCAGCTATGTGTCCTATTTCATAGGACATCCTAACGCACCCTAGCTCTCATTACCAGTATGAAAACAAGCCAATTCTCTATAAATTTTTCAATCAAAATACTGTAGTTCCCGTAACAAGGTGAGAGAAATGAAGAAACTATACTTTCTTTGCTGAGTTTCCACCTCAACCCAGTAAGTCTGAGTTTAGGAAAGAAAGCATCCATCAGAGAACAAAGGATATAGCTCCACCTAGTGGATAAATGTCTCCATTTATTTTAAAAGGCCTTTCAGTTGCTCGAAAAGCACAGTAAGGAAAACAGAAGCTACCCCGACAAATCACTGCAAAGCTAGCAAACACAGCTATGGGTGAAGGCTTGGCTTAAGAAACAAGCTCAGGTGTAGTCCTCTTCAGCCAGGACCCTATCCTGTGAGCTGCTGGGCAACAGCCCATTTTGGAGAAACACAAGAAAGGATATGCCCAGCTAGAAACCCTGTTATCCTCCAATCCCTCTGTACACGGCTTTTTGCTTCTGTAAATGCCTAAAATGCCATCTGACTTCTCTGGGATTTGCTGGTTGTAGTAGCAAAGAGGAATTACCCTGGTAAACGGGAAATGTGAATTCTGCTTAACTACAGCAAACCCCTATTAGGCTTCATTAAGTGAGACACATCTTTCATTCTCTGCACACTCTTCTGAGAAAGGGAGTTGAAGAGGGCAGGTGAAGATATGGGACGCAGGACAGTGAAATAGTTTGGTGACAGGAAAATCAAAATGTCAGATTTTACCGGGTTTAATCTGACTCTAGATCCAAATCAAGAAAGGGAGACAGACACTGATGCTGGCACATGTTCCAGAGGTTGTTCAGATCATTCAGAGGACATTTCAATTTCCCCTTCAGATTCTGTGATCTGCCACAGACAGATAAAAATCCAACAAGTTTCTCCAAGCCACCCCCAGCAACAGCATCTTCCAAAGTGTAGGAAATATTTGCTATATGGCAATGCGGCTCTGTGCTTATTCTAAGCCAGCTCACACCGGGTTAAACAGAACAAAGCAAAGCCTGGCCCGATCTAGAGCTTCCTTTCCATGCTGCTTAGATGCTGTATCTCCAAAGGAAGGGTATGGACCACTCCATTTCCTCAGGTCTTTGGCCTTCCTTCCTTCCTTCCTTCCTTCCTTCAAAAAAGTAGAGTGGGTGGCTGGGTGGTGCACATGTCACAAAGCCTGCTTTCTGTGCACATGTTACAATGATGTACCCCAACAGGCCATCCGAGTCAGCCTGGTAACTTCAGTAACCTTACTTAAGATGTTCAAGCCTTCAAAAATATCGTGTCTTTGGGGACAGCAAAATAGCCATTGTCATTTTCCAGTTATGTAAATAATTGGAAAAGGAGATCCCTTTCAGGCCTCTGTGGACAAGGGAGGACGCTCTCTCATCCATCTCCTCCTCGGCGCACCTCTCTGAGTCGGGGTGCACTGCCTCTGCCCCTCCACAGGTCTGGAGGCTCCCTCCTGTCTCCAGTCGATGCTCCCCTTCAGCAATTAAGGATGCATTCGGTGGCTGGGGCAGGGACCTTGGACTTCTAGGAGACACAGGCCTTTCAGGCCTCTGTGGACAAGAGAGGACGCTCTCTCATCCATCTCCTCCTCGGCGCACCTCTCTGAGTCGGGGTGCACTGCCTCTGCCCCTCCACAGGTCTGGAGGCTCCCTCCTGTCTCCAGTCGATGCTCCCCTTCAGCAATTAAGGATGCATTCGGTGGCTGGGGCAGGGACCTTGGACTTCTAGGAGACACAGCCTCTGCTCCCAAAGAACCTGGGTTCTTATAGCTGCGATTTTGCTTATCTGCTCAGCTGCTGGCTTTATTCTTTGACTCTAAGGACTGAGGATCTGTGGGGGTCCCCTTGGCCCCTGAGGAGCACCCAAGGGGCCCTGCAGTGGCTCTGCCCTGACTTTTAGGCTGAGCAGGCCTGGGGCCACCGCGGGAGCTGTGCTTGGTGACTTTTGCTGTTTTTTATTTCATCGTCATGGCATTTGTGCTGTCTCCTAGAAATGGTAAAACTGCTTCTATCTTTCACTTTTTTTTTTCAAAAGTAGGTTTCAGAGACAGAGAGACAGAGACCCCAGTCATCTGCATGCTATCAGTTTTTCCTTCCATTCTGGAAAGCCAGGAAACAAGGAGCCATCACCCCGTCCTCCCTTTCCCACAAGGGGACCCTGAGCAAGCTTCATGAGCAGTGGCGGGACCAGCATCACTGGAGACGGAGGCAGTGCCTCTCACAGCCCTTCCATACCCAGCTCACCGGCCACCTGTCCACTTGCAGGCCTTACTCTGCTGGATCCCTTCCCTAACCGAGTTTCTGCTCTCCCTCTTCCCGCCCAGGCAGGGTTTGCTTTTATCACTCTAATTTGACAAAAATGTGCCATTCAAAAATCACACCCAGGAGAGATGGGAGGAAATTCTATTCTTTCCTTTGTTCTGAGCTGCGTCCGTTTTCCCCAGGCTCAGAAGACCGGGTTGCTAATGCAATTGTGGGCTCCCCTGGAACAGAACTGCCGCTTATTATAACTTCACTTCCAGGAGGAAGGGCAAAGGCTGCAGCACAGAGGCAGGCACCCAGGGAAAGCACGCCCATTCAGGGACTAAAGGGTAAGTCCAAGGTCACCTAGCTGCTCATAGACACACTTTCAAAATGAAAGTTTATGAGTTGGGGACTCGTTTTATTTAGGCGTTGACTGAATGGTTCTCTAAACCCGTTGAAAATAAAAGATTAGGGGCTGTGTGAAAGTAAACCGTGTTATACAAGATTTCAGATGTGAGATGGGGGAAGGAGAGGCAAACTCCAGCTCCCCGGTGAGAGGTGGCAGTGAGCCCCACGCTGGAGTGCCCAGAACCTGATCTCTAAGCTGCCTTCTTGCTCCTTATAAGGCGTGGTCTTCCTCTCCATGCCAGGATAATAGGAAGTGCCAGCTTCACACCTTGCTTTGAAAGGACACTGACTCCTGTTTTAGATCCTCTGGGGGAAAAAAGAAAAGCCCTAGTCTAAATTCCAAGGGAAAGTTGGATACCAAAATCCCAGTTTTTTTTTCTCTCCTCCACAGTATGTATTGTGTGGACAGAGATGAAATACCCTTCAACGAGTGTCAGGAGTTCATTGTTCTTAGAAATAAACACCAAATTCTTTAACGTGGCCAAGACCCTGTCTGACCCCTTCCTCATGGCCCCCCAAGCCTCGTCTCAAACCCCTGTCCATGCGGCCACGCGGGTCCTGGTTCCGACCTCCCATGTGCCAAGCTACTTTCTGCCTCAGGGTCTTTGCACAGCTGATCCCTCAGCCTGGAATCTGCTTATTCCTCCACACGCCACCCAGGGAATGCCTACTCACCCATCATTGCGCAGCCTAATGCCACCTCCTCGGGGATTCCTTCCCCGACCCCTGGCCTCCGTTGGACACTCCTGCCATTCACGTTCATAGCCCCCTTTGCTTCCCAGTACCTTTCATCATGAAAAGTAATTTCTTGGATAACTGGCTGAATGACTGCCTCTCCCCACCGCCCATCCCCCCGCCCTCCAGCCCCACCATGAGCAGAAAGAGTTGCATACAGAGGCAGCAAGCTGTGAAATGAAAGAACAGCTGAGCTTAAAAACACATTTAAAACAAACCTCCCGTAGGTCACAGAGAAGCAATATTGCATAGGATCAAGGAAGCAAACTCTAGAATCAGGCTGCTTGGACTGTCACCTCAGCCCTCCACTTACTAACTGTGTGACTCGGGGAAATTTGCATAGTCTCTCTTTGTCAGATTCCTTCTTTGTAAAGCAGAACTATTTGCACTGCGTAATTCCAAGCTCTGCTTTTGTGTTTTGATTTGGGGTGGTTGTGTGTGTGTGTGTGTGTGCGCGCGTGTGTGTTTATTAGGCTTTCAACTAAATGGTAGACTACCAGAGGACAAGGTCTGCTTAAATTAAATTTGTATCTTTTCTTGGGCCAGATAGAGGTTCCTGTCCATGGCTTGAAGTTAGAGATTTCACTTCATTTATTTAAAATGAGCGTAGGTGAGCACTATGCTTTCAAAAATGATTCAGTGCTCTATATGAAGCTGACATCTTGGATTGAGATTCTTGAAACTGTTGTGGCATCCTATCTAGCAATAGATAAACATGGTAATTGAGTGTACCGTTGCTACACCTCCCATTGGCTAATCAGCGAGATATGCAAATTAACCACCAACAAAGATGGCAGCTAATTTGCATACTGCAGGCAGGGCATGACAGCACAAGCCGCCAGCACAAGCTGCCATCCAAACTCCCATGAGCGACCCCAGAAGCCGCCTGCCTGCTGCCCGTGACCGGATCCAGTCCGGAGAAACATGCAAATTGGTGTCACTCCGCTACGCCCACCAGCCAATCAGAGTGACTATGCAAATTAACCCAACAAAGATGGTGGTTAATTTGCATACACAGGTGCAGAGTGAAGAAAGAAGGCTCCAGCCGGAGTGAAGACTGAAGACTGAAGACTGAAGACTGAAGAAGCTTGGCTTCTCTGCCGCAGTCGGCGCAGCCGGACCAAAGGCCTGTCCCAGGTGCTGGAGAAAAACCGGTGCCGGCAGCCAAGGGAAGGAAAGCCTATTGCATGAATCTTTGTGCAATGGGCTTCTAGTATATACATATATATGTAATTTCACCTTATTTTGCTCTGATAACTGTATTTACCAGAAAGCACTATCAATCCTTTGAGACCATCACTCAATGTAATCACAATCCAAACGATCCAAATTCTGGCGTTTTAATCACTCAAAGTTTGGATTTCTTCCTAAAGTTTAACACTTAGTTATTTTCATGACCAGCCAGATGTACCCAAGATACACAATGTGAAGTGAAAGAAGACAGAAGGTGATGAAGCTTGCATTATTATATTTCCTAATTGGTTGGATCTGCACAACCTGCTGTGGGAAGGCATCTCTGCAATGCTAAACATCATTCTCACCACCTCTTTATTACTGGTCTTTCCCACACTTATAAAACATTTAGATATGATAAAAATTTAGAATGAAATGCAACGGGCTACATGAGTCAACACTAGAAAAGACAGTATGAAGGTTTTCTATGGGTACCTGGCCCAGCTGTTTCAAATCAGTTAGGAGGTGACACCATCTCTTTTTCCCGGGTGCAAAGAATAAGCGGGCCACAGGATGCTCCAGGATGACCATAGTCTCAAACATCCTCGTCCATAACTCCCACTGGCCCGCATCCCTCCACACTTACTAGTAATGCACATCTTCCCACTGTGCATGGCACTTCCAGTCCGAAGGCAGGGAAAAGGCTGGGCGTACATTTGCTAATCAATATTCTCTTAAGTCCAAGTTTGGCACCTGACTCATTTGCATGATTCCATCTGATATTATGGTAAAATAGCTTTTGCTTTTATTTGTTTCTATTTATATAGCATAGTTCTCATATGATTTTGCTTACCTTTATCCCCAAGTTCATGAGATAATTTATGGCCTGAGATCTACAAAGTGACTCCATTTACTATTATTACAACCACGCCATTCTTCCAAAGCTTCACTCTGGAATATTAGGACAAAATAGCAAGAACATAATTTTAACACACATAAAAATTATTGCCATGCAGCTGTGCAAGTATTTCTTTCCTGTACCAAGTCCACAATCAATTCTATTTGTCCGTGCTGCACAGAGAGAGTAATAATTTAACACCCCTTGATTCTTTTTCCTTCTCCTGAAATCTCTTCAGAAGGTAATAAAAGGCCTCAAAAACCTGAGCTTTGTGCCAAATATCTGCAACAGGCCTTCTGCAAAAACTCGAATGAAGTAATTAAGAGGCTGCTTAAGCAACCATTTGCCACAAACCAGATTGAGGGATTTGAAATATGTACAAATATTTTTTAAATAACCCCCCAAAGGGGAAATTCATTCTAATAAGTGAGGGCTGCTGCAGCTCCTGCTGCCGGCTTTGCATCCTGGGAGTACATATGAGTAAATATAAACAGGTTCCAACATTTTTCATCTTCCCTAAGGTATCTGAAAGAAATACTCTGATTTTAACTGCTACAAATCTGGGGCAGTGCTTTTTCTAATAAGATTGCGTAATCTTCACAGCACAATGCTCTCTATGTTAGAGCAATCCCAGGACTCCTAATTCCCCAGCAGTTACTGCGCCAGGGCGAGCTTCTGAGTCTCAGATAACATTCCGGCTGTGGTTTCTGCCCTGATTGATAACACAGTCAAAGGAGGCAACCTGTCCCAGAGAAAGGATCCAAAAAGCTTTGCATAGTGTTTACTATACAGATAACCTCCTGGCTGACATCTGCAGAGGAAAACCTTTGATGGATGAAAGAGGCTGCAAGATCCTGTGCTCCCCGATAGCTCTGGCGAATTTCTCGTATATATCGCTCTTCTGACAATTATAGCACTTTAGTCATTTTAGTTGGTCACAAACGCTTAACTGATTTTTACAGCAATATGTTTTGCAGGCAGTATTTGATAAATATAATGAAATCATTTAATGCTAGATCCCAGAAGACAGGCCAGGGAAATGCTGTTAAAAGGTGGTATTTCTTTGTTATCCATCATGTTAGGCCCTGTGCTGGAGCCTGAAGCGCCTCCCTGAGCAATCCATCTCTAATTCCTCACTGCTCTGAGGGTGGCCTTTGACCCCGGCATCAGCACCACTGGGGAGCTTGGTAGGAATGCAGAATCTCAAGCCCCACCCTGGACTTACTGAAGCTGAACATTAACCAGATCCCTGGGGCTTTCTAGGCACATTACTGTTTGAGAAGCACTCATCTTCCCATCTTAGACCATGCTCTGGCCACAGGCCGGAGCCAGTAACCACAGGAGGGAAAGGGTGTGGCCGCTAAGTCACAGGTTCTTTCACACCTCTTTCCCCTAGCTCCCCATTCATGGCGGCTTGGCGCTGACTGGCAGTCTTCGACTGGAACTGAAGTGGCTCCAGTGGACCATGGGTTATTGGTGAACTAGTCCACACACAGTGGAGTCATGCATGACAAGGAAGAGAAGGCACTTCCAGAGAACGTGGTAGAAGAATGTCCCTGGTTTATGCTGAAAATCCTCCCATTATCCCAGAGCAGCTTAATGAGGGTGGTGTGTGCAGAGCAGAGCTTCCCTCCTCTGAAGTCTATTAGCTTCTCAGGTGTACTTGACGTACACTCATAACTTTAATCCCTCAAGATTTAATCCTCTCCTAATCCTTCACCAGACTCTTAGAGAATATCCCAACTAAAACAATGAGTTATTATACCAACACTAATATGACATATTTTATTTAAAAAGAGGGAAACCAACAAAAAAAGAAGAAATAAAATATTATTTAGACTGACTCTGATGCACTTGTGAAGTTTCTGGTTGTAGAGAATGAGATCATTTACCATGTATATCCTCTTTAGAGATTAATCCGGACTTTGAAAGCCTCTTAACTGATTGAACTAAACACTAAGTTTCTGAGCTGCCAAAGGACTTCTTTAGACAACTGTAAATGATCAATAACCAAGTTAACAGCATGCTGCCTTTCTGCTTCCCTATAAACCAAGGCAGAGTGCCCTTGTAGAATGCCGGAGATCAAAGTGGCCACTGCCATGCAGCCAGGGGTTCCTGGAAAGCCCCTCAAAAGAGAGAACCCTTGGCTGAAGGAGGAGTATGTAATCTGCAAGTGGCAGGTTTCTGGAACAGAAACTACTGTGTTACTGTATTAATCTGTTTTTGGCTAAAGAGACTATTCAACTTGACCTGCCTTGTAATAGCAAGAGAGCCCAAAACTTATCAGCATTCATGTTTGACAGGAAATAAAAAATAATAGAACTGAATTATTTTATTTTTGAAGTCCTTGTGTCAATCAGGAACAGCTCTGGGGTTCTACCACTATTTTGTATTCTATAAGGCCAGCTGGAGGCTGAGCTGGACACAGCACAGCGCTGCCATAAATGGGTAGAAATGTCTAACGTGAACGAATGATAGAGCTCAAATCTTTTCAAAGCCATTATATTAACATACAAAAGACCCTTCAGCCAAACTAGATCGTAGGGCCACAAGAAAAGACCCCCTAAGGACACGTTGCTTATTGTTGCTGTTTTGTCTTTTTCTCAAGCATTGTTGTACTCTGAAAAACAACACTTAACAGGTATCTAATATGGTGTTTACACTTTACAAAACCCTGTCATATACTATTTTATTTAATACTCGAACATTTCTGTGAGAAATGTATTAACATCCCTGTTAATATATCTATACTAATAAAAGGGTAATATGCTAATTAGACTGGACAAAGCCATGGTGATGGGTCAGAGGCAGAGGCAGTTAGGGGCGATCAGGCCAGCAGGGGAGAGCAGTTAGGGGGGTGGGGATCAGGCTGGCAGGGAAGAGCAGTTAGGGGGATCAGGCTGGCAGGGGAGAACAGTTAGGGGGATCAGGCTGGCAGGAGAAGGCAGTTAGGGGTGATCAGGCAGGCAGGCAGATGAACGGTTAGGAGCCAGCAGTCCTGGATTGCAAGAGGGATGTCCGACTGCTGGTTCACAAGTCAGCAGTCGGACATCCCCCAAGGGGTCCCAGATTGGAGAGGGTGCAGGCTGGGCTGAGGCACCACCCCCCATGCACGAATTTCATGCACCGGGCCTCTAGTGTATTATAAATGAATAAACTCAATTCCCAGAGCTCTCTCCAACATGTCATGGGTAACAAGTGAAACAGACACTGTGTTTCGTTCATAGAGGGAGGTCAGTGCTATACTGAATTAAGAAGGAGCCATATCAACACTAACTCCCTAATCCCACCAGAAGATATTCAAATTTTGCAGAAAAATGTAGACAGGCAAATGATAGATAAAGAATTCAGGTCTTCATGCAGTGTCATTTCCTAGAGTAATACCACTGTGAAGAGTTTTATTCCCTGATCTTAGAATGCACCTCCTGCCCTGGCCAATGTGGCTCAGTTGGTGGATCATCGTGCCTTGTACCAAAAGGTCACAGGTTCAATTCCTGGTCAGGGTGCTTTAGGGAGGCAACCAATATATGTTTCTCTCTCACATTGATGCTTCTCTCCCTCTCTCTCTCCCTCTCTTCCTCTCTCCTTAAAATCAATAAAAACATATTTTTAAAAATGCAACTCCTGTTTCTATATTTTCAAGTCCTAGTAATCACTCAGAATCCAATGTAAGTGCTCCCTCTTCCTTGAAGCCTTCCTTGCATACCAGCTAGAAGTGAGTACTATTTCCTCTCAAACTTGGACAGCAGGAAGCTGGACTAAACATGGATCCTGACAGCATGCCTTGTGTGACTGTTAGTCATGTCCATGGCTCGCCTGCCTATTTTGAGTGCAGGAGCTATATCTCATGAGTGGAACACCTAGCCTCATATGGAAGTCAAGATCTCTGAAGCCAGCCATATCTAGGTTCACATCCCAGTGCCTTCCCTTCATAGCCAGGAGCCTTCCTTGTGCCTCTTGGAGATTGCTAAATATCATAATGTCTGTAATTTTCATTAAAGCATCTCAAGTCATCAGCAAGATAATATGTAAGTTCCAAATGGTCTGAGTTTTCATTCAAGGCATGGGCAGCTAACAGGATGTCAGGAAAGTACAGTCCATGTGGTCACTTCCCATGCTGACCTGTTCTAAGTGCCAGTCCAGAAGTCACTACTGCCTTTCCTTCTCTGATGGGTATTTGCATCCATGACAGATTTTTGCTAGCTTTCATGCTAATCCTGTGCCATTATCCACCAAAAGAGCCTAACTTTTTAGCACACACATATAACCTTAGGTTAGTTTGCCACATTTTCTTACCTGTAAACAAAAAGAACGTTTGTCTCTCAAAGGCATTGTGTGGGTGCAACTGAGATTATAAATTTAAACAATTAGCATCTCATTTAGTAGAGCTCATTCACTCTCTTTGTGCTGATGACTATGTCACACCTTCCCATTTGTCCCCCAGTCTCCAGTGTCTTCTTTCTCCTTACTCTCAGCTGATGAACTTACTTCCCTATGCACTAAGGAAGTGGAAGCAGCACAGACCAAGTTCTGTTCACCCAACTACCATATCTCCCACCCATGCATCTGAACACCTAGAACCTAGCTTTTGTCTGGTTACTTTGGTGATGGGTCCATGCTCTGATGTAATTGCAGCCCCTCCACATGTTCTCTAGCCCCCAGCACCTCTTATCTACACAAATACATCACTGTGCCCTATATGGTTTGGCTCAGTGGATAGAGCGTCGGCCCGCAGACTGAAGGGTCCCAGGTTCAATTCCAGTCAAGGGCACATACCTGGATTGCGGGCTCGATCCCCAGAAGGAGGGCATGCTGGAGGAAGCCAATCAATGATTCTCTTTCATCATTGATGTTTCTCTCCATCTCCCTTCCTCCCTGAAATAAATAAAAATATTTTTTAAAAGTACATCACTGCAACCAATGATGCCCTCTCTCCTTAATCATCACCCTCCCCCCACCTTAGGATCATTCCCATTAATATATAAATATACCAGAATTTCCCATGTATAGCTTTGATCCCAATGGATAATAATAAAAAAAAACTCCTGCACTGGGTTTCACATCCAGCAACAGCTCCATTTCCCTGCTCTCGTTTACCAGAAAATACTCAAAAGAATTATGTATACCTCTTGTCTCTAACACCTTACCTCTTCATCTTGAGGCCATTCAGTTGGGCTTTTATCCCTAGGACTCTGTCACATGGCTCTCCTCAATACCTTCTGTGCTGTCCCCCTGTGCAGAATAGTTAATTCTCATGTATTATAATGACCAAGAACACATGATACAGTTGATCACTTGCCATTTATTTCCTTTTTTCCCAGATTTATTGAAGATAACTGACATGTAGTAATTGTATATATTTAAGCTACACAAGGTGATGCTTTGATATATGTATACATTGTGAAATGATTATCTCAATCAAACTAGTTCATATATTGATTGTTTGACATAGTTACCTTTCTTTTTGATGAGAGCAGTTAAGATCTACTAGCTTAGCACATTCCTAGTATAAAATTCAATATTAATAACTATAGTCACTGTGTTATACATTAGACCTCCAGAAGTTATTCATCCTACATATCTGAAACTTTGTAGCCTTTGATCAACATTTCCCCATTTCCCCCACTCACACCCCTTGGTAACCAGCATTCTACTCACTCCTTCTAAGGGAGGGGTGGGGAATGTCTGGCCTGTGGGCCATATATGGAACACAAAATCATTTGCTCTGCCCCTGACAAGGCAGTTGCAGGAGGGACTCAAAATTCAATAAATCTAGAAGCTTTTTTCATACCATGTGCCCTGAACTGGAATCGAACCAGCAACCTTTCAGTGCAGGAGACGACACTCAATCAACTGAGCCACACTGGCCAGGGCAATCAACAATTTTATTCAGTATTTACTGAGCCACAATCCTTTGCTAGCTATATTATGTCATACTACACAGTTGCTTCATTTTCATAAAGTCCTATTAGTAAATTCTTCATGATCCCAAATAAGCATAATGATTAAGCACATAATAATTGTAAATTGAAAATCTACATATCATATTAGCTCAATTACTCATTTTGTGAATAATTAAAGTCCCCCAAGAAGCAGACCTTCCATTTCTGTTATTTATTCTGGAATTGTAAATACTGCAAGACTTTATTCATGTGGGCTTTACCAATTTGGAAATTTTTGAAAATCAAACAAGGTGAAAGCTAAAGGTTATCTTTGATTAGGATGTCCTTCTTAATAGGTTGAATAGATTAATGTTGTAACCAAATATAATGGAGAAAAGACAACTTGAGAACAAACAATTTTGTATAACTCTTGGAAATATTAGGAATACGATTTTTGTTTTGTTTTTTAAAATACAAAGCACTTAAATGTTCATTCAGTTACTTTTGTATCATTTAGTAAAATATCCAACCTAATAGCAGGATCCTTTCAACTGATTCAATGGTTCCTTCAACTCCGATTTTATTATTTTAGTCTATAGTACTTCCACTAGGCACCGACCCTGTATCTTATACTGAGTTATCAGTGCTGCTTTAGTTGTAGTAGTACAGTCATGCATCGCTTAATGACAGGCACACATTCTATAAAACGTGTCCTTGGGTGATTCCATCCTTGTATGAACATCATAGAGCAACTTGCACAAACCGAGATGGTATTATTCCTAGGCTACAAACCTATGCAGCATGTTACTGTACTAGTATTCTAGACACATATAACAAAATGATATTTGTGCATTTAAATATATATAAACATAGAAAAGGTATAGTAAATATATGGTATGAAAGATTAAAAATGGTATTCCTGTGTAGGGTACTTCCCATGAATGGAGCTTATAGGACTGAAAATTACTGTGGGTGAGTCAGGAGATGATTGGTGACTAATGTAAAGGCCAATGACATTACCATAAACTGCTGTAGACTTTATAAACACACCTCAAAAGCCCTCCCCAACTTCCTTTTGTTCTTATTAACTTTTAGAGAGAGAGAGAGAGGGAGAGAGAGAAACATTGATCCATTGCTGCTCATCTGTGCCCTGACTGATGGAACCAGCAAAGTAGGTATGTGCCTGACCAGGAATTGAACCCATAACCTTTTGGTGTATGGGACAATGCTCCAACCAACTGAGCCACTCAGCCAGGGCCCCCTGCTTCCTTTTCCCAGGGTCAGAAAGAAAACATTGAAGTTGTCAATGCTGCTTGACAAATGGGGGTGTGGGCTGGACTGATTGAAAATATTAGGGAATGACTGCCTGGTAAGGTGTAAATCACCATCATAGTGGCAGCAGAGATGCTGAGAGGGAGTGGGAAGGGTGTCCTGAGGAGAATAAGATATCAAGATGGAGAGGTAAAGGAACCCAGCAGATTGCCATGGCGACGTGATTTTGGCCATTCATGTTGGAGTAGCACTCAACTTGTTGGAACTTTGTGGTGTTCATACAAAAGAGCATTCATACAGAGGGTGTAGAACTGAGGATTTGATGTTTTGACTTGGGTTCTCTGACACAAAGGCCTCTCTCTGTCATTGAATTGATGGAAGAATTACAACTGACCTGTGCTTTACATCACTACAACCTGAAAATATTTCCAAAGTACAAGGATAGGCTGGCTCCACAGAACCAGAGAAAGCTTTTACTGAATTGACAGTGGCACATAATACTGGTTAAGGTAGCTCCTACGGACTCGTGTCCTTGAACAGAATCTTATGTTCTCAACAAAGAATTTTGCAGCCGTGTCCTCTGAAGACCATCAGGTTGGATCAAGGAGGGCTGTAGTGCCCTTGAATGTGTAGCATTGGGGGACGGGCTCCTCTGTGCTGAAACAGGTCCCTGGCTGACTGACTGGGATGTCATCTGTGCACTCAGATTGAGTTCTGTGAGTGAAAGGAATCTATTGCCAAGCCCCACAGATATGGCTCCCATCAGAAAAAAAAAAAAATTCCTCCTGACCACATATCTTTCCATTTCTTACAGGAAATTCAACTCCATTATAATCTTTTTTTTTTTTAATGTATTTTATTGATTTTTTACAGAGAGGAAGGGAGCCATTATAATCTTACTAAAATTCATGTACTGGAGCGGGGTTGGGGGGAGCGCTCCCTCAGCCCAGCCTGCCCCCTCTCACAGTCTGGGAGCCCTTAGGGGTGGGAGGTGACCGGTGATCAGCAGAAGGGAACGTCCCCCATCACACCTCTGCTGCTGCCACTGCCAGCAGCGCAAGCCTCAGCTGGCCCTGGTTACCTGAGCCTCTGGCCGGTCCTGGGCGACTGGAGGGCTGAGGGGACTAGGGGGCTCCTAAAGCAGGCCTGTGGCAAGGCCGCCCCAGAGGGGCTGAGGGGACTGGGCACCACCATCTTGTGGCTGTGGGTGCCACCATCTTTGAGGGCAAGGCAGTCAATTAGCATATTCCCTCCTTATTGGCTGTGGGCGCCACCATCTTTGCGACAGTATGAGGGTCAATTAGCATATTCCCTCTTTATTAGATAGGATGGTACCACCATTGTTTATGAGGTCCGTCCTTGACCAAAATGTTATTATAAGGTACATGACTCAAGTTTAGAACTAATAGGCTGAATTGCCATTAAAATAAATCCTGTAATCCCACATGCTTGTTATTTTAGAATTGCTCTTCTTCATTTGATCTGATTTAGTAATGTTTTAGTACACAAGAATGCTGTATGTGCACAGAAAACATTGTAAGGATCACTAACATTTTTTGAATAAGACAATTTAAAGTACAATTTATCTTTGATGTAATTTTAGTGAATTTGCTGTTACCTTCGAGATATCAAATTGCTGGCTCAGTTAATTTTTTTAATGCAAATTCTATACCAATATGAAAATATAGGTGCAAAAATTCTATTTTATACATTCCATATTCTATTTTATTTTAAATATTCTATATTTCACTGTAAGAATTATTAGCATTATATATAATGTTGACACTTAGTGTGAGTTCAACAAGGACAGGTTTTCAACACTGGTAACTAACTTGAAAGACATTGCTTTAACCTCTTTGTGCTAAAAAAAATTGCAAATTATTTTTCCTTATTGACACTGAATATTTATTAATTCACTATTTAGTGGCTTCTTTGTTGTTTTCATTATACTTGAAATGCCTCAAGGAGCCATCATACCCACAGATCAAATAATTTAGGCACAAATCATATGAATTAAAACTATCTCAGCAGACACAGGGTTGGTATGTGGGAAAATTTATAGTTTTCACCTGATGGTCACAAAACTAGCAGTTTGCTTTTCCAGAAGGGGAGGGAATTTCAGTGACAAGGGTCTTCGGAAACCTTCTGTGTCTGCTTCCCTGAGATTAAAAAATGGCCTTGTATGTGCTCTCAGAGCCTCAAGGCTTGAAAGTCATCCAAAAGCCAGGGACCAATCCAAAGTAGATTGGCTTATACCCAAATTGAATGAAACTTCCTTAGAGGAAACTGATTTCCCTCATTATCCTTTATGTAGATAATATGTGGAATTAATTCTCCTTCACTAAGTTATCATTACATTGAGCAGACAAACACAGATATAATGTTATTAAAAGTAATGGGACGAGCTCAGCTACTGTTACACTTTAATGGTTTGTATCCTCTCGAGTGTCCCAGAGAAACGCCTCCGTCTCACCGCAGTAGCAGATTAAAGGTCAGAGCTAAGGTCACTGAATTCCATGCCCACTGGCGAGGGTCTGCTCCCCAGGCCTCATTCCCTGGAGCTCTGAGTGACGCTGGCAGGAGCAGACAGAACTTTTCTAAAGACACCTTCCAAACTGTGGCGGTAAGAGATACAGGCATGTGTTTCACACATTATTTTGCAAGTTAATTGCAAAATAAAATTTTATTTTTACAAGGAATATGCGATATTTTTACACACATATGCGATATTTAACATTTTTAATAGGTTTTTCCTTTCTGGGTCTTAGAAATAGTGTTTCTTTTTTAATATTCAACAGTCATACTTACATGATTATTAATATTCAGAGTGAATAAACGCTGGGTAGGTAACACCTTATATTTAAAGCATCTATCTTGCTGTTCATTTTGCTGAAATAAAACCACATCAACCTTTCTTTGCTGCAAAAAGCTTTTACTAAGCATCCTCTGATGTATAAAAGAGAATTACAGAACTATAAGGGCAATGTAAGGAATATACACATACATACTCATTTATATTCATGCACACACACACTTGCATATATATATGTAATATACATACACGGGTGGTCAAAAGTAGGTATACAGTTGCTCATATGGCAAATAATATAATAACTAATAATATAAGACTAGCTCTGTGTTTTCTGTACTTACAACTGTAAACCCTCTTTTGTCCACCCCTTTATTACAAGAAAATAAAACTACATATCTCTCTATATAGATTAAAATTATTTATAAAGTTAAGAAAATCAAATCCAAGAATATATAAAAAGGATAATATATAATAACCAAGTGGGGTCTATTCCAGTTTGGTTGGTTTCTCATTTGAAAATTGATAAATATAATTCACTAACCTAAAAAGGGAAAACAATATGATCATTTCTATAGATCAGAAAAAGTGTTTTACAAGATCCAAAATTCAACATCTATTCTTGGTTTTAAACAAAAATAAAATATCTCATCAAATTTGGAATAGAAAGAAACTTTCTCAGCCTAATAAAGGGTATTTATAAAAAATGTACAGCTAATGATGAACTTTGATCCATGCTTTACATTATAGACCTTAACTTAAAATTTAAAACAATAAAATTTCTAGAAGAAAGCATATAAGAAAATCTTGTTACCTTGAGTTAGACAAAGATTTCTTAGATAAAATAAAAAAAATCACTATTCATTTTATCAATTTAACTTCATAAAGTAAAAAGCTTTTGTTCTTTCTATAAAAAAAATCACTGGTAAAGAAATAAAAAGACAAGCCACAGAAAATTTGGAGATAACATATATAAAACTTTAGACAATAAATATATTAAAAAAATAAAATTGGGAGATAATATTTGCTAATCATATATTTGACATATGTATCCAAGATATATAAACTCTCAAAATTTAATAACAAAAACAAACAGCCATTTTTAAAAATCAGCGAAAGGTTAAAAAAACACTTCACCAAAGAAGGTATATGGATGACAAATACATACAAAGTGTTGACAAGTTTACATCCCCACCAGCAGTGAATGAGGGTTCCTTTTTCTCCACAACCTCTCCAACACTTGTTGTTACTTGCCTTGTTGATAACAGCTATTTTAAAAGGTGAGACTTGGTGTCTCATTGTAGCTTTTATTGGTATTTCCCTAGTAGCTAGTGAAGTTGAGCATCTTTACCACTACGGAAAATAATACGAAAGTTCCTCCAAAAATTAAGAATAAAGTTATCGTGTGATCCAGCAACCCCTCTCCTGGATATCTATCCCAAAAGTTTGAAAACATTTATTTGCAAAGATATGTGCACCCCTGGATGTACATTGCAGCATTATTCATGGTGACCAAGACACAGAAAGAACCAAAGTGTCTTCTGATATATAATTGGATAAAGAAGACGTGCCACATTATACAATGTGATACTGCTCAGCCATAAGAAAAGATGAAATACTGCCATTTGTGACAACATGGATGGATTTTGAGAATATCATGCTAAGTGAAATAAATTAGATAGAAGAAGTTAAGAACCACATAATTTCACTCATATGTGGGATATAAAAGTTAAAGCAACAAATGAATAAACAAGAGAAACAAACAAAAACTCATAGACACAGACAACATTATGGTATTTACAAGAGGGAAGTGGGTGGGGTATAATAAAAGATGAAGTGGGTCAAATATATGGTGACAGAAGATGATTTGACTTTGGGTGGTGAGCACACAATGCAATTTATATAGATCATGTATTATAGAAATGTATACTTGAACCCTATATAATCTTATTAACCATGTCACACCAGTAAATTTAGTAATAAATAAATAAATTTTTAAAAAAGTGTTGACAAGAATGCAAAGCAACTGAAACTCTCATACTCTGCTGATGGGAATATAAAATTAAACTTTGGAAAAACCACTCTGGGAAATGATTTATTAGTTTCTTAAAGAGTTACACATACACTATCACACAACCCAACCATTCACTTCTAGGTATTTGCCAAAAGGAATAAAAGCAAATGGTCCTATAAAGATTTATACATGACTATTTATAGCTACTTTATTTGTAATTGCCCAAAATGAAAAATAACCCAAATGCCTAGTCCCAGGTAAATATATAAAAAATTGTGATATATTCATAAAATGGAATTAACTCTGCAATGAGAGGCAATGAACTATTGAAACACAGAATAATATGAACCAATATTAAAGCAATTATGCTAAATAATAAAAACACAGACTAAAAAGAGTACATACAGTATATGTGTGAATTTACATAAAATTCCAGAAAATGCAAGTAACCTATAGTGACAGAGAGCACATCGGTGACTTTCTGATGGAAACTGGTCAGGAAAGCATGGAGCGCCGTGAGGAAACTTTTGGTGGTGATGAATATATTCACTACTTACTTGTAGTGATGGTTTCACAAGGTTATAAATATTCGAGCTTATCAAATTGTACATTTTAAACATGTTAGTTCATTGTATTGTAAATAATTGTATTGTATATCAATTATTCTGCAATAGAGTTGTTAAAAAGAGAGAAGGGCTTTATAAGTTCAAACTTTAAGGTAAAATTGTACATCAGAAACGAATCCCAAGGTTAGGCAAGGACAATACAATTTCTGAGCTTCCCCAGGACACCAAAAGAAAAGAGATATTTAAGAAGAAAGTGACTTTCAAAATATATAGGGGCTCAGCTATGTCATTCAAAATACAGTGGAAAAAGTCAAGTCATTCAGCATTTTTCAAGCACTCGTGATTTTCAGGAACATGTTTTGATCAGAATGATAGGAAGGCATGTTGAAGTCAGCTTAAGAAGTAGGTGGAGGTTATAGAAGATATATGGTCAGACCCTTTGATGAGGGATGACAGGAATGGAGTTAGAGAATGAGGAGTCCAAGACTTTGGGGGGAAGTAGGGCCTTGGGAAGGATCTGAGGGCTGAGGGGGAGGAGAAGCAAACTGGAAGACTAAAGAAGGAAGGAACAGATGAAGCAAAGTTCTAAGTTGACCGTTTGTTATGAAATTAACAGTAAAAGTGGATCAGAAGACTTCAGGAAAGAGGAAACCCTTGCCTTAGAGTGAGAAGGGAAAGAAGAAATAAGAAAGATGGATAGAAGTCAAAGATAAATGTATTAGAGGAGAAAAAAATTGTGAAAGAGGGGTGACCATATAATGACAGTTTCTTATCTTTTCAGTGAAAAACAGTCAAGATAATAACCAAATTGTACTAGGGGCTTTAGAGAAGGAATAGAAATATAGAATAGTTGCTTTAGGTTCACCTAGAGATAAGTAAAAAGTTGGGAGTTAATAATGAAGGCTCAACCAAGCTGAAAAATTACAAATTACTATAGAGGCAATAAACAAAAAGATATGATTTTCTTTATTCAGAGAAAACAAATGGTTAGTTTGACTAAGAGCTGGAGGTTAGCCAGTGAGTGCAGCCAAAGGTCAAAAGGGAAGAATTGTGGTTGCTTTTTACAATATATTTGAATTTGTTTCCTCAGTTCTGACACATCTATCCATTTATTGAAAAAAAAATTTTACTTAGTAACTGATGAACCAGAGTTGTGAAGAATGCAACAATTATCTTCAATGAAGGTTAACAGTATATAATCAGTAGGATAATAAATACATTTATTGATTTCTATTCTTTGCTGTGGACATTGGCCTGCAATTGAATCACAGAATCAAGAGCCAAAAGAGATTTTAAGGAATATAAAGTTCAACACTATGATTTTTTTTTAATGAGGAAACAGACATAAAAGTTTAGGGATTTTTCCAAAGGTAACAGGAGATAGAACAAATCCTTTGGCTCCAAATATATATTTTAGCCAGTCACTACACTTCTTTTTCAAATTTCCTAATCAATATTAAAAGTAATATATTGTGCCGGAACCGGTTTGGCGCAGTGGATAGAGCGTCGGCCTGTGGACTGAGGGGACCCAGGTTCGATTCCGGTCAAGGGCATGTACCTGGGTTGTGGGCACTTCCCCAGTGGGGGATGTGCGGGCGGCGGCTGATCGATGTTTCTAGCTCTCTGTCTCTCTCCCTTCCTCTCTGTAGAAAATCAATAAAATATATTTTTAAAAAAGTAATATATTGTACATTATACCTGGAAACACCAAACCATGCATTATTTTGGGGAATAATTTTGGGTTTGGGGAACTTTTTCTTAACAATGAGTTTAAAAATACACTAGCAGTGGCCATATCACTTACTATCTCCAAGAAACTTAAATTAAGAAAAATTTTAACCTGAAACACTTTTGGACAATACTTATTTTTAGCATACTCCAGCTCCAATACTATTCTTTACATTTACACCTGAAAATACACAACTATTTCAAATAATGCTCTTTTATTGCAAAGTTTTTCTAGTTTCTAATTTCCTAATTATAAGGTAAATTCCATATCAAGAGTTGGTCTGGACTAGACATTCTGGGATGACAGCAACAGAGAAGAGCAGAAAGTTATTCCCATGTGGGAAATGGGGTCAGATAGGTACTTGGATGTCAAGGACCATGCCTGTTTTATTCACTGCATTTATTCACTGTATTACTCAGCATTTAGAACATTATCTATCATATAGTCAGTGCTCAAAAATACTTATTGAGTGAATTCATTAAGTGAGACCAATGGACACAGTTGATTCTGCTGGGAGATGTGCATGGGGTCCAAAGTGAAGGCACGCTCAAGCTTGGTTCATCTCTGCACTGGGGCCTGCAGGAAGGTATAGGCAAAGAGAAACTTCAACATTTTATAGCAAACACAGCCAAGAAGATCCAAGGGCAGGAGAGGTGGGAGTTTTTTCTAGGACTCATTGGGTTCAGTAGGCTGTGAGGATTCATCCGTGTCACACAGAATATCCTCTGTGTGATATGGGCAGCAAGGATGAAATAAGCGAAAAATTGACATAGTACAAAAAGCATTGGATTTGGAGTCAGAGACACTGGGTGTGAATTTTATTTATGTTATTAACTAACAGTGTGGACTTAGCAATTTGCTAGACTCACTTCTATTCTATATCCACCTTCTTGCTAACACCACCAGTAGCCACCTACTTGTCAAAAACTGTAAACCCTGCTGCCTTTCATTTGAACACTTGCTCCTGCAAGCTCTCTGCTGCTGCTCTGTTATTTCCTACCTTTTTTTGCAGTGTTTTTGGAGGGTTATTTTTCTATCCACCCCCTAAACATTGGTGTCCCCAAGGAATCTGTCTTCAACTCTTCCTTTCTCATTCTGTTCAATCTCTCCAATCTTATCTGCCACATTGTTTTAAGTACCTTATTGATAACTTTAGCCTTGATAGCTCCCTTGAACTCAGACTCATATATCCAACTTCCTACTAAACATCTCTATACAAATATGTCTCAGTCACTTGAATCTGAGAAGTAATATGGTCAGAACCAAATTCATTCTTTTCTCTTGGCTCACTCCCCACCTGTCTTAGGCCATTTGGGCAGTCACAACAAAAATATCATAATTGGGTAGCCTACAAAACAAGCATTTATTTCTCACAGTTCTGGAGGTTGTGAATTCTAAGATAAAGGATTCAGCAAATTTAGTATCTGGTGAGGGCATGCTTCCTAGTTCATAGAGACATCTTCTAACTGGGTTCTCACATGGCCAATGGGGAGAGGAAACGCTCTGGGTCTCCTTTGTAAGGCACTAATCTCACTCATGAAGGCCCCACCCTCATGACCTAATCACTTCCAAAGGCCTCACCTTCAAAGACCATCACATTAAGGATTGTGTTTCAGTATATGGATTTGGGGGATGAAAACATTCTGTCCATAGCATTACTTCAACTTATAATTCCTTCTCCTCCAGTCTCTTGTGACACTTCGTAGTTACCCAAACCTGAATTGGTCCTAGATGTCTCCATCTCCCTCACCCATATTTGAGCAATGATTTCTGTCTGTTAATATTTTTTCACATTTCTCCTGTGCTCACTGCTACTCAGATTAGACTAACCTCTTCTAGTGTCTCTTATAAGAAAGACTTTCACCTGTCTCATTCTTTCCATCAGCTTCCAAAGTGATCTTTTAAAATTGCAAGTCTAACCTCAATAAATTCCTGCTTAAACTTTCTTATTCCTCCATAGGGAGCTGACTATCTAATCTAATAAAAGAGAAACATGGTAATTGGCGTACGACCGCTACCCTTCCCATTAGCTAATCAGGGCAATATGCAAATTAACTGCCAGTCAAGATGGCGACCGGCAGCCAGGCAGCTTGAAACTAACATGAGGCTTGCTTGCTTCAGTGACGGAGGACTCCAACATTCCCCGCCTGCCCTGCCGGCCTCTGAGCCTGCAGTT
>NW_006383008.1:5843856-5849129 GCF_000327345.1 Myotis davidii
ACGTGACTGAGGGTGGCATCACAACCTCCCGATCTGCCCTGCTCTGTGCATGACAGGGGGCGGCGCCCCAACTCCCCAATCGGCCCTGCTCTGAGCCCGACCAGGGGCTTCACCTAGGGATTGGGCCTGCCCTCTGCCACCTGGGAGCAGGCCTAAGCCAGCAGGGCATTATCTCCCAAGGGGTCCCAGACTGCGAGAGGGCACAGGCCAGTCTGAGGGCCCCCCTTTCCCCCCGAGTGCACAAATTTTTGTGCACCAGGCCTCTAGTATGTAATAATAGTCCTGGTATAATATTAATAATGCTTCCTTTCACAATATATGCTTTATGTGTACACTATATGTTATATGTATAATATATAATCACTCTATCCTTACCCTAAGGTAAAGTGCAAACCCATTATAATATGCCACGGCCTTTCATGACCTGAACCTTCTCTCCCCTTTAGGCTTACCTTGTCACTTCTCCTCTGGTTTGCTCACACTGAATTGCTTGCTTTGTCTGCATATGCTCATTTCTTTCGGATTTTTATTGAGAAAGCCATCCACACTAGTCACTTTAGAATCCCCATTTATTATTTAAGACAGATCAAAGATTTTTCTGTGATGCCTTGCCTGAGCCCCATGATTTCTCTGGGTGGAATAGACCTCGTCCTCTTTTGTGCATTTGTGTGTGTGTGTGTGTGTGTGTGTTTTGTAAAAGCCACTTGATATCTTTATTCCTTTATTTAACTTTATTAGTCTCTATGAATTATGATTCCTTAGAAATCAGGAGCTACCTTAGTTTCTCAACACATAGCACAGTGCCTGGCACATAGAAAGTACTTAATAACTGTTGAAAGAACAGATGATTGGATTAATAAGCATGTAAGAAATTTCTAGAGTGTGAGAGAATGGAAATGAGCAGAATTTTTAGGTCAAGGCAACCTATGTAGCCTTATTTCACCCCGTGAATTAGCTTTACTCTCCCAATTCAAATTCCATTATGTTTATGAGTCTTTGAATTTAAATTATTACCACCAGTAAAGCTGCCCTCTGGCACTACAGGATTCGCACAATAGGAGAGCTGGAACCACCTACTTATAGGATTTATTTTCAAATTCAATTTTCAATTAAAACTGTAGGAAATTGCCACTAAAATAATATTTGCGTTGTTAAAAGCCTGCAGCTTCTAAGGAGTCAATCTCAAAAATAAATAAATACCACCCAAAATTTGCATTAAGAAGGTTCACTCCCACCCATAGGAAGCTGCCTATGCCTCTCTAGGAGGTGTTCATGGCTTCCTTACCCAATGGTTGACCTTACTATTTGAAAGTCTGGTAGGCCTATTCCAGAAAGGTCTTTAACTCTTTAAACACAGGTCAGAACTGGGCTGGTTTTTATGTATACATTGACATACTTTCATTGTTATAGATGAAGAAACTGAAAACTAGAGAATATAAGTACCCCAGGTCACATTTCCTGTGAAACTTCCTCCTTTACCTCTAACCTAATTCCCTACATCATCCCCATCATATTTTGAGCCAAATAAAACCAATTCAGATGAGGCAGTGAGAATGTGAAGTGCCAAATACTACCTAACTCTGCCATTGTTATAAATCTGATATCATTAGAAACACTCTCAATGCTCCATCCATCATTTTTCAAGAGGCTAGTGTTTGAAAAAAGTCACATTCTTTATATGTCTAACATACATCCTTGTCCCCCTCCTTCACGAAATTCTCTCTAAAAAGAGGGGCCCTTTCTGCTTTATTCCATTTATGAACTGAACTGACAACTGAGAAATGACTCAAAGAACCTTACAGTAATTTGGTCTACAAGGCACTGTGCTTTCTATGAACTAATAACCATTCTTTTAACTTTACTACTTGGAGTTTACCATCCTTCCCACTCTTTAAGGTGATGATTATAGTAATGGCCTCCCATCAGGTATTTCTCGGGAATTAACTGTCAGCCATAGTTCATCCACTACACTCAGCCTTTCATTAATCCCCAGGAAATGTCCTGCTTCCAAATTGTTATTGCTTAATTTAGATGCTTTTCATTCTCATCAAGCCTTACCATATTGCAACATCCACCAAGAAGCTTTGTGGCTTATTTTATTCATCTATATATCCTAATGGTTCAGCAAGAATGATTTCCCTAACTGGCTATCAAATAAAACTAGAATGAACCTTATTAAAAGTTAGCTTAAAGGCCATTAAATATCTCTAGACATTTTAATATTTTACATATGTTATACATGACTTTTAAATCAACAAATAGGATAAAGTACTGTGTCCTCAAGAATACAATCCCCCAACTCTCTCTCCAATGCTCCCTTAGCTCTCTCCTTTCTTCAACACACAGAATAAATCTAATAGCTTCACTTATTTTTACAAGATACTTTCTCTGTTTCAAAGTGGTTTTAAACTCTAAATGTATCATAAGTTGTCTACAACACTAACTGTTACATATCCCTTGCAAGCAGTTTCCAGACATTATACAGCCCACAGCATCGCCACCTCTTTTACTTGCTGCACCCGCAATGCTTCATTTCATTCAGAGATGCACAAAGCTTTGCTGGCCCTCTTTTTGGTTCATTTCCTTCTTCAGTTTGATGAATGGAGCTACAGCGGGGGTAAGAGAGGTGGGAGTATAAGGCATAGAGAGAGGTCTAGCAGTAACATGTAACAATCCAGAGCACTTTCAGCACCAAAGTCATGTTCAAAAATATAACCAGGTCCGTATTGTGAAATATATATAGTCAACATATGGCATTTAATAAAAAATGGGAAAGGGATATATTACCATATTTTTATATGAGTACAAAGTATAACAAGGAAAAGTGGAGGGGAACAATGGTTCTTATTAATGCTATAATAATTATTTTTGTACAAGTAGAATCCAATTACGAATACTGAGGATTCATAAACAAGTATAGCAGGACATATACAGACAGCAAGAGTACCCAAGAGATGCGAGCTTTACTCTTAGACCTGCTAGATATTACTGATGAGACCTTTGACAAGCTATTCATTCTCTCTGGATCTCAGCTTCTTCATCTAGAAAATAAAGTATTGAACTAATGTACCCCGTGCTAAATTATAATGTCCTCGTTTATTTTCAACAATAACATTCTATGATTCTATTAATCTTTAATTAGCTGTTTGAATAATCAACTGTCATAATAGAATTTAATTATATATGGCATAGGTGTTTTTTTCAAAATAATTAACTTTTTCTACTCCACGCTTATACATTTAATTATATGCTTACTCATTTGTCAAATATTAGAACACATCAAAGAAATAGATGCAATTTTTGATTGACTGGCTCTTAAAGAGTCATGAGTTTTTAGTGAGACTTGAGGAAAATTATTAACCATTTTGCACCTCAGATTTTCCAACTATAAAAATGGGAGATATAGGGATAAATCTCCATATAGCCTTTACATAGAGGTAAGCAGTGTATGATAAAGAATACAGTGGTTTAAAAAAATATATGCAAGCCAGCATGTAATCCCTGCTTCAAGAAGCTTACAATACAGTGGGATAAACAGAAAATGAAAGTAATAATGACAAATGAATATAAGTAGGAAACGAAGAGGGTTTAAAAAAGAATAAAATGGGTTTGGAGCTGGAGGGGATTGGTACACTAAAACCAGAAGAAATTGGTCATGTATATAAAAGCCAGTCATTGGGAGAAGATGGTGAAGTTGGAAAGGCAAGAAAGATTATATAAAATTGGACCTCATAGTTCATAGTATGGAGTTTGAGTCTTACTTGAAGTAGAATGGAAAGATATTGGAGGCTGTTAATAAATGTTGACTAGAAAATTAATTTTTGACCTTTTCAAGAAGAATATAAAAATTATTTTATTTAACCAGAACATAGAAGGTATTTCAGTTTATCAATGTTTGAACACAACTGTTTAAAACTACACTTTAAAAAAATATATGAGTATCTATTTCATGTAAATGGCTATGATAATTAGTTTAGTTATAGCCATTCTGTCAAACTTATACTTACACAAAGAAACCCGAGTGCTGTTTTTACCTTTAAAGCATGAAATGATTTTTACTATGATATCTTTCACAATTGTTTGGAAGGGTTTCAGAAGTTGGTGTAAGTCAAATGAATTTATCAAGAGAGAGGAACCTAATTTGTACAGATATGCAACTAATAGCATGTTCAAAGACAAGAACAAGAACCAAGAGTCATTGATGACATTAATGAGGAAAGAAGAGAACTGTGTTGGGGCAGCCAAAACTCACTAGTGACAGCAATACATGAGCCCACCTTGAGTTTCAGAACTGTTTGGTATGCTCCAATCTACTATGTGAGACATAATCTTCAAAGGAAATTGATAAAAGCCTCCGTATTTGGGACTTTTAACTTGGACTGGATAACATACTAAGAAGGATTTTCAAGGAATCAGTTCTGCACTAGGAAGAAACTGAACTCGATGACATGTTTCATCTTTATACTTTTCTGCTGTTCAATAAAATTCTAAGGAATAGGGGAGAGAGGATTATTCAGAATTATTTTTATCTTCACATATACAGGGTTTTATTTTATTTTTCTCCCAAAGATAACTATACTAGTACAACTAATAGAAGTGAAAATATAACTTGTGTTATAGCAACGCAATTTTAAATGTGCAGTGGATAAGATGACATCAAAGAAATAGATGAAATTTTCGATCGACTGGACCTTAAGGAGTCATGAGTTTTTAGTGAGATGTGAGGCAAATTATTAACCACTTTGCACCTCAGATTTTTCAATTGTAAAAATGGAAGGATTGGGGGTAAATCTCTATACAGTGTTTACATAGTAATCAATCTTAGATCCATGTTTATAACATATTTATAAGCATACTAGAGGCTCCATGCACGAAATTTGTGCACTCAGGGGAATCCCTCAGCCCAGTCTGCACCCTCTCACAGTCTGGAAGCCCATGGGGAGTTGGGCCTAAGCCATCAGTTGGACATCCTTAGCACTGCTACAGAGGCGGGAGAGGCTCCCGCCACTGCTGCTGCATCCCCCAGCCGTGATCCTGGCTTCTGGCTGAGCAGCACTCCTGCTGTGGGAGTACACTGACCTCCAGGGGGCAACTCCTGCATTGAGCATCTGCCCCCTGGTGGTCAGTGCACATCATAGAGACCAGTTGTTCTGCTGTTTGGTCGATTTGCATATTAGCTTTTTATTACACAGGATAACATGTTTATAACAAAAGTAAGTAATAAATGCATGCATTAATAAGTAAATACATGCATACTGTTCAGTCAAAACTCT